>NW_026861261.1:0-9603 GCF_026571515.1 Ruditapes philippinarum
GCTTTGTAAGTTCTTGATCCATTTTAATTCTGCTAAGTGTCTAACTTTAACTTTAAAACTAGCAGAAGTATCAGAATCGTAAATTATCTGTTCCACTGGTTGAATTGAAACATTTTTTAAATGAATGACCATCTTTACGAAAAATGTTGATATAGAAAAGTAGTAAATTTTGTGCGATTTCTCATTTTATAAAAATGTTCACGGAATCGAATTTTAAGAGAACGTCCTGTCTGACCAACATACTGTATGCGACACCCAGGGGTGTTTCAAGTTAAAACATAAACAAAATGAGTTGCCTTTCAGTCAATATCTGTATTCAAAATAATATTAAAAGTTCTCCCATTTACATTAGAGGTTATTGTAGACCTGTGCGATAAAAAGTTACAACATCCGCACCTCTTAGAATTACACTTATTAATAGAAAGATACACTCTAGCTGTATGAGGATAATTAGTATGTGTGATATTATATTTCTTAAGAATGGTATGTTTTATAGGAGAAAGCCTAATGCGTAAAGAATTATTGAAAATATTAGAGTTAATGGATCGTGGAATATAAAATGAATTAACAGATGAAAAGTTTAAAGGCGAAAGAACGACGGATGGTGTTCGTCTAGGTGTACTGTGATTTCCAATCTGTAAAGAATTAGTAGACGTAGAATGTACCCGAAGAGGTGAAAGAAAGTGTGTATTGCTTCTATTCAAGTTATTCATAATTATATGTAGTAATAAAATGATTCCGTGTCCAGTGGGGCACCAATAATAAAGTAACGAGACTAGAGTATAAGTGCCACAGTGTACACAGAACCTGCAAAAGGGTAAGATTAAAGAAAATTTGGGGTATAAAAATATAATAAAGTGGAAATAAATATAAACCATTAGTCTATGAAGGCTGGACATGGAGGGGGACACCGACACTGAACGCCGAACAATCCCTTGAGGATGAAAATATAACAACATTGATTGCATGTACGGGGAGACTTTTTACAGCCGCCACACGGCACAAACAACACGGTTGTGAGCATAAAATATGAAAAACAAGATCAACAAGGAAAGGCGGCGTTCAATGAACGCAACCCCCATATGACCCAGCAACAAGAACCAATGGCAAGGAGCCCAGGCGGACCCCAAACATAAAAAGGACAGGGCAATGACACGTTAATCAATAAATGATAAATAATTTGTAACTGATTAGGAATTCAAAGAAAATAATAATAGGCCCACAAAGGGGAAGGGGACAGGAGACCGGGGGAAGGGGGGGGGGTTAATCAAAGAAATAAAAACTAGAGGCAATGGGGAAGATACTTACCGTAGACGAGAAAACAACAAGGGACACAAGCAAAAGTGTCACCAAAACAGTATGAAACAACATAGACATACATCTGAGGAACACAGTGGGGCGCCGCCTTGGAACGGTCAGCAGCATAATAATGACTGCTGGGGAGTTTAAACCGGTTAATGGTGCACCAAACCTCGCTCTTAGCCCCACCATGTTCCTATAAACGAGACAGTGTAAATAAAATGAATCCCCGCCAAGTGAAATTCTAACAGTTGTCATGGTTACAAAAGGTTAAATAAGTAAAACACTAAAATGATCATGTAGAAACATATAAAAGTAAACCCAATGACCATAACAAAAGTACTCAATGTCCTAAAGGAAGACAGAGCAACAAGAAAATCACCTACAATTAACCATTTTTTAACATGTACGACCTGGCTCTCACACGCGCGCACACATTTTTTTTTCTAAATAATTTGCGAATTTATATCATATGAAAATTTTACAAAACAGAATCTAATAATAGATTACATGTAGACCATATTAATACATGTATGTTCATAGACCATGCATCAATAATTTTAAAAACATTTCGATAACGATCAGTATACTTAAAATGACGATGAGTTTATAATAGACATACTTCATTTATGATGAGTAGTTACTTATGACGAGTAGAGTTCTGTGTGTTTTTACTTATTATGAGTAAAAATAAGCGTGCTTTAATTATGATGAGTAAAAAATCAATGATCCGAAATGACTAAAAAAATCGACTTACAGAAGTAAAAGATTATTCCTTTAATTTCTGCATCAGTCATTTAACACTCAAAAAACATATTTTGTTATACTTATATCCGATATAGAAACTTGTAAGTTTTAACTGTTTTGCTACAAACTTCTAATTTGTCATCAAGAAAATCAATAAAAAAACGATATTGAATAATGTCATTACATACCTTGATACCACATTCCATTTACATGGATACAATGTAATCAAATATTCCTCTATATCACAGCCTGATTAATCAGTTTTTTACTGTTATATTCTCCCGGGTAAGCTTGAATAATCTGATAATTTTATATTTAGCACGAAATTTAAGTCAAACAATAAACTGTTAATGGCCCTTTATTGTTTGGTTTTATTAACCTGTCAATTCCATACTAATTACACGGTCAATGCACACAATATATTAATCTTCGAAAGATTTTCGGTAATTTCCGTGAGATGTACTCAGTGAGATTTGATTAAATATTATTTGTGCCTATGGAGCAATTATACTGAGCGGTATAGCGGAACAGGGTAAGCTACAGGTTAATGATTTCTAAGTGTCCTAATTTTTGTGAGATCGAGACCGCGTACCTCCAATGTTTTTTGTTGTTGTTTTTTTTCTTCTTCTTATAACTATTTTCAACATTATCGGAACTATATTTGCTTCGTTATGTTGTTCGTTTTGATTTAATATGTTTAGCGATTAAATTCCTTTTAAATAACATGCTTTCAGAATTAAAATTTATAATGAATTCGGATTAAAATTAGAAAATGTCATTTCAATGGCGTAAAACACAATACAAATTGAGACAATATTTCTAAGCTGATTCATATAATATTATGTGTAGACAATATAGGAAGCACTCGGCCATTTTCATGAAAATATACTGCAAAAATAAAGAAAAAGAGTAGGCCTTAAAACAACGGCGAAAGGGATCGAACTACATACCTATATTAGACATATATTAGACGATCACTCTACCGTCTCTGCTATCGCGGATTTGACATGGCCTATGCATTAAGCTGGTGTGACTTTTCAAAACATTAGTTATTTACTCCATATTAAATCTCGTAAACTACACGGACAGAACCGAAGTGAAATCGAATATTTAAATGAGTGCTATAATGTATTCAAAATTGACAGGTCAATAAAATCAGACTATACATATTGACCAATGTATTTATACACTACTGTTAAGTGTTGAAAGATAATGTGATTATTCAATCATTTTTTAGCATGTACGATTGCGCTAGCACACGCACGCACACATTTTCTTTTTCTAAATAATTTGCGAATTTATATCATATAGAAATGTTAACGAACAGGAACTAGTTATAAATACAATGTAGGCCATATTAACATGTTCAGAGACCGTGCATCAATAATTTTAAAAACATTTCGATAGCAATCAAAATATGACGATCATTATACTAAAAATGACGATGAGTTAAAAATAAACATACTTCATTTATGATTAGTAGGTACTTATGACGCGTAGTGTCCTGTGTGCTTTTACTTATGATGAGTAAAAATAAGCGTGCGTTTTACTTACGATGAGTAAAAATAAGCGTGTTTTACTTATGATGAGTAAAAATAAGCGTGTTTTATTTATGATGAGTAAAATTAAACGTGCTTTTATTATGATGAGTAAAATTAAGCGTCTTTTACTTATGATGAGTAGTATTAACGTCTTTTAATCAAGACATATGGAGTAGAAATAAGCGTCCTTTAATTATGAAGAGTACAAATATGCGGCCTTTTTACGTTTGATGCGTAATGATGCACATTTGATGAGAAATAAGCGTCTTTACTTATGACGAGAAGAAATAAGCGTACTTTACTTAAATTATTAATGATTGAAAATAAACTTGCTCTTACTTATGAAGAGTAAAAATAAGAGAGCCTATGATGAGTAGAAATAAGCGTGCTTTAAATATGAGGAGTAGAAATAAGCGTGCTCTTACTTATTAGGAGTAGAAATAAGAAAGCTTATGATGAGTGTAAATAAGAAAGCTTATGATGTGTAAAAGTTAGCGTGCTCTTACTTATGATGATCAGAAATAAGCATGCTGAAATTATGATAAATAAACATTACACGGTTACCCTTAATGTGTGTGATTAAACAGAATGTTATATTTATGTTAGTTTTCTTAGAAAATATAACCAGTGCGGACTTATTCACTTTAATTTATAATCAAGCCACTGTAAAAATAAGACAATTATTTTCTTCGGTTGTGATCAGTTTTTTTCTGTATTCATTCTACTAAAATAAACGACGGACAAGTTATAAACTGTAACATCCTTCATGCTCAATTTAACCTCAATATTTAGAAATCGAAACCAACCAATCAAATCACCGCACTCACTGATTACTTTTATTTGAATTGAGAACTTTTGCATTTAGGAAAAAGGAAGTTCCATTTCAATGATAAATGCTGTTAAAATAAATAAAAGGAAAAAGGAAGACCCATGCTGTTCAAGTAAATAAAACGCATTTCATTAACTTTACTGACAATGTCTGTTCAATAGACGAAATATAAAGCCCCCATAGCACCGGCTTAAACAATATTTGAATTTTCTGTATAAGCTGTATTTGCATAACCCTACAAACCCATTATCACAAAATATGAGCATTGATTCATTTTGTTTTATAGTTTGAATCCGCTATTCCTTTCATTATCTGTTTACATTTATATTGACATGTATGGGGTGTCGATAATTCTCATTTAAAAGCATAATATTTTATCGCCAAAATCTATAACAACCTAAAACGTTACTTATTCGATGAAGCGATATAGTAAGGTGGCACAAAGGTGACATGTGTGTGTTTTATTTATCTCGTGGCCACGAGATACTATGTCGTGGCCACGAGTTACTAAGTCGTGGCCACGAGATAGCTAAGTCGTGGCCACGAGATACTAAGTCGTGGCCACGAGATAGCTATGTCGTGGCCACGAGTTACTAAGTAGCCACGAGATAGCTATGTAGTGGCCGCGAGAAAGCTATGTCGTGGCCACGAGATACTATGTCGTGGCCACAAGTTACTAAGTCGTGGCCACGAGATAGCTTAGTCGTAAGATACTTAAGATATTCACTTTGAACATGTATTTAGGATCATATTAGAAAGTCACCTTCAAAGGCCCATCAGACATTAATTTTGACCATAACCTTTTGTTGGGACAATTAGTCAGTTTGTACGTTCTACGGCCTATTAGCCTTGTCTATACGACATGACATGAAAAGGAATAAGTCCTGGTTTATTTTATTTGGAAGGCAGTAGATAGCTTATACGGTAAAAATCCTTGTCTGATGAATAATTTAGAAGGGATAAGCCATGGTTTATATAATCCAGAAAGATCATTGCACCTGATCAGTAGATGACATCTAATAATTTCGAGGTCATTGGGTCAAAATACATGGTCACAGTGACGCTAAATGTAAAGTTATTGACCAGTCAATAAGTTGTATAAATGGCACTTTTACAGGCTGATGAAGTAGGGACATCCTTGTACTATAGCACATGTCTAGTTAATTAGGGAAATTCATATAAATGGTGTAATCTGGTTGGTTATTTATCTCGTGGCCACGACTTAGCTCTCTCGTGGCAACGAGCTGGTAACTCGTGGCCAAAAGATAAATAAAAACACATATGTCACCTTTGTGTCACCGTTATATAGCGTAGCTCTAGGTAGTGTTCGCTTCTTAAGATCCTGGTTCGAATCCTGGAATAAGGCTTTTTTTCTTTAAGATATATTGCAACTACAGTGGAGCCTTGCTAATCCGAACCCTTCTAATCCGGAATCCTTTCTTATCCGAACGAAGTGTCCGGTCCCGATTTTATTCGTTCTATTTTCAATAGTAAAAAACCTTTCGGATCCGGAACCTGTCTACTCCGAATTCCGAACGATTTTTTCAATTTTTGTTCTTAATTTACTCTAAAATTTACCTCTCGGATCCGAACAGATTTTGCCAAATGTCACACCTTCATTCAAAATAACAAATAATCGCACATCTTGCAGGTGTAAACATACACCAAACTGATGTGTTATTTCACTTGATTAATGGGTGAAACGTATGATCTGCGAAGGTGTGAAAATTACACTTAGCTTGCCTTCATATCTTCTATAATTGCTTAATTGATTGTTTTTCGTCACCTTCAATAAATATTTTGATATAATGCAATAAAAATATCTTTTAATCCTTTGTAATGGATTCAATGATACGTGATTAAGCAATGAAAATTAATAGAAACTGTCAGTGAATTCGGATAGTCGCTGAATCGGATAAGAGTAAACAACAATTGACAAATGCTGGTACGAATATTTAATTATGTCTCCGCCTCCTGTTTTACATCGTAGGTTAACTTACCCTTGAGGACATAATATTTTTTTGCTTATTTATTTATTTTCATTTCTTTATTTTTGTATTCACATGTATTAGAATGAACGATAAGAGACTGCAAAAATAAAATATCTAAATTGCAATTTCAAATGCATTCCCGTTTTCTTTCCCTAAACTATTTTGCAAATACATGTAACATGAAAAAAACATGTAAAAGAACCTTCTAATTCGGAAACCTTTCTAATCCGGAAACCTTTCTAATCCGAACTTTTCTTCTGGTCCGGACGAGTTCGGATTAGACAGGTTCCACTGTATCTGTATTTCATAAAAAAAATGGATATATACATATGTGACAAAATTGTTAAAAATGTTGCTAATGAATTTTAGAGTTTCAAAAAGAATGAGAAAATACTATTCAGTTCTGTATAATGACGTACATTCATTTTTTTTTCTTTACCTTACCTATCACGTTTAGATTTCAGCTTGGTGATTAAAATGAACAATGACAAGATAAAACATTTATAAAAGAGAAAATGAACAATCACGTGACAAAACAATAAAGACTGTAGGGAAAGTAAAAATTAAACTTAAAGATGTGCACGAATGCAGATTCGAACTGGAGAAAAATGTTCATCTGAACACTCTAACCATTACGCTACTCGGGTCTATGTGTTTATACAAAGTTTCATTCTTTTTGATTGCAAATAAATGGCAAAATGTAATATTTGAAATATTTCAATAACTTGCACAACCCATAATATCATAATGGTGCTATTAATGTACTAATGTTACTAATGTAACAGTTATCGTGATGGACATTTTTTTATATTTCTTTGGTCAATTAAATGAGGTCAAGTAGCCTAAAATCATATAATTTGAAAGTTTTTCATAAAATAACTGGTGCACTTTAAACGGAAAACTATGCAATACATAATATCTAAATATACTCGGTACAAAATTAATAATCGATTTGTATGCGTTTTTCGGGCGATATGACGGCTGAGAGGGGGATAGCGAATATCAAATTCAGATGCTCGTTCATTGGTTACTTTTTCCCGGAGATTCAAATTGTGACAACAGGGAACGTGTTTTTATGTTTGACTATGATACAAAAGAGAAAGAACATCAAACACTCGGCAATCTGATTAATACTCGAGGCTACGACCCTCGTACAAAACAAATAGCCACGTGTTTCGATGCTCTTTCTATTACATGTAAGACCGATTGTATTCTATAACTAAAGGGTCTATACTTTTT
This sequence comes from Ruditapes philippinarum, assembly GCF_026571515.1. Classification (NCBI taxonomy): domain Eukaryota; kingdom Metazoa; phylum Mollusca; class Bivalvia; order Venerida; family Veneridae; genus Ruditapes; species Ruditapes philippinarum. The sequence goes on from NW_026861261.1 coordinate 7,647, forward strand.
TATCAAATGAAATACTTTTATGAAATTATTAAAATGGTAAAATTATGTTGTCTCTAGATTGTTAAAACATTTGTAACATATGAACATCTCTATTTTTAAACACTCATGAATATTGTATATAAACAGAATAAAAAATGTTTAGAAACAAGACCTGTTATTAAGGGGAGCGGTGGCCTAGTGGATAAGGTGTCTGCCTCTTAACCCAGTGATCATTGGTTCGAGCCCTAGTCGGGTCACGATCATGTTTCTTCTTATGACACCAGTACTAAAGCGGACTCGGAAGTGATGAATATAAAATGCAAGAAATTGTTTCGCAATCAAGCTTAAATAAATATGTTTAAACCAAGACATTTTATTGCTATTTTAAGTAAGATTTGATCGTTTAACAATGATTTAATGCCTTCACCACCTGGATGCAAGGAAATATGCAAAAACATTTTTTATTTCATACATGTTTTTTTTTAAATTCTTAAAATTCAATCAAATACATGTTATTAGATAGCTGTAGACAGTAAATGTAGAACTTAATACACTTTAACAAATGCATCTTTAATAAAGATCATTTAATACAATTTTTTATAGTTTTATATCATAAATATGATGTTCAAATTAAGATTTATCAATTTTGTAAGTTCCAAAAAACCTTTTTTTATAAAGATATTACCGAATTTAACATTCCATGTAAATAAAGGGAGATAATAAAAAATTATTATAAATAATACAAGATAAAAATCTATAAAGTCCAATTTTTCAATAAGAAATAAATGCATATATTTCAATGATTACATATAATATTGCCAAATATTTGCAGTACATATTTTACATATTCTTAGATTGTTTTATAAGCATAAGAAGTAATAGTGATTCGTATTTTCTCTTTATCTATTTTCTTTTTTCCCGCCAATAAGATTATTATATATTTTTTCAAAACAAAATGTCTTTTATTTCTTTCGACTACAAAAATGAGGTATCACTGAACAGCACATCATTTCATAAACCGCGCATGCGTGAACGCTGGAAAGGAAATGATATAAATATAAAGAAAATGATCCGTAAAGTTATAATAACTGCCAAATAATTCTATATTTTAATATTGACAATAATTATTGCTTGAAAACTATGATGGGACGTAACTCTGAAAGAAAGAAAATGTAAGTAACTTGCAAGAATTACACATCTTATCTATGAGTGCAGCCTCATTTTAGCACAATTTAAACAGGAAAATAAATGTTTCTTTTTTATTTCATAATGTACAGATATTAGTGAATAATAATACATGTAAGCTTATATACAATGTTTTTTTCATTTCATCAGTGTATATTGTTGAGCGAATATAAGTACGGAAACTTTAAAGGGCCTCCATTTAAGGGGCCTCCATTGAAAGGGCCTTCATTTAAAGGGCCTCCTTTTATTGCGATCGTGATGTGTGAGGTCGACTGATTCTTATTAGATCTTTTAACAGAAAACAATTTAATTTATTCACAAAAACAACATCCTTTGTACCATTTTTCTCAGTCGACCTCACACATCACGATCGCAATAAAAGGAGACCCTTTTAATGAAGGCCCTTTAAATGGAGGCCCTTTAAAGTTTCCGTACTTGTATTCGCTCAACAATATACACTGATGAAATGAAAAAACAATGTATATAAGCTTACATGTATTATTATTCACTAATAAATGTACAATATGAAATAAAAGTGAATTATTCATTTTCCTGTATGGATTGTGCTAAAACGAGGCTGCACTTATAAATAAGATGTGTAATTCTTGCAATCTGATTTATACTCGAGGGCTACCCCCACTCGCACGAATCAGATAGTCTCATGTTTCGATGCACTTTCTAGATAAATAACTTGATTTGTGTTAAAACATGTTATCAAATCGGAAAATAAATCAGTCGGCTACATTTCATGATCGCACTAAATTGAGGCCATTTAAAGTGTAAGAAATAAAAA
>NW_026861262.1:0-7953 GCF_026571515.1 Ruditapes philippinarum
AGTTGGAGATCTACATATAATTTGAATATGTCTTTTATGTTAAATATATACTCAATTTCATTCAGGTTATACACAAGCTTAAGAAATTCATGACTGTTGCAAATTCAGTGAATCACTGTGAGCGATATATGTTAGAATGTAACTCTGATTAAACAATGAACAGAAATGATTAATTGTGTATGCTATTATGCAACAGTCTTTTTGTTCATTTCAAGCTTAGATTTTAAAAAAATGCTCCATTATTTTTAATCATGCAACTCCTCACACGTACGATTCAGCAAGTCACTTGTAAAATCTGATAAGAAAACATGCAATAAAGATAAACACACGAGAAAGAATTAATTCAGTAGAGAAAATGCAGGCAAGAAAAAAGGTTACATATTCGAACTAGAACAGACTTGTAACAAAGGAAAGGCGTCATCAATGAACGAATCTCCAACTGATACAAACATCACAGAAACACCGGCAAGATAAGCTTTTAACTTTACATATAATGTGTGCAGATATTCAAATTCAAATGCAAATGGGGAATACATGCGATCAATGCCAAACCTTTTAAAATATATATGCTTACGTACAATACTCATGTTTATCAGATTACATACTTTAGAAAATCTATGTTACAAACCTATAGGAAACGATCATTAGGTTATGGGATCAACAAAACTTTACTGTTTTGTTTTTAATAAACACATTTTATCAGATATAAATTTATACACTTTTCTGTCTGGCGATAAAACAAACATATGGAAAATTTACATTTAATAAAGGTTATTAACATGCAATTTATTACTATGCAATCATACATATAACAAAATCCGGAGAAGAAATGCAAGCGTTTCATTTCCCATGTCGTCAAGGACAGTTTGTACATAAGACATGTAGTAAACAACACAGCTTTTCACACGCACATCATATCTGCAAGGCCACTTCTAACAGTCTAAATGAAGTTAAATACAACATCCTGCTGTATATTTAATTAAAGGTATACAAATGTCCTTGATATCACTCCATCTTCTTTTTTCAAACATGGTAGGTCAGTACACTATGATGCATCTGTTCAATAAATTTGGAGTTGTTTTGATATCCCTTGTACGTGATTCAAAAATAACATGGAATACCCCACTCCCCACTACAATACGGAAATGATTATTGTACCATTTATACAGATTTGTCGAGATTTCCACCTTCTGAACACAAACAATAATCAATCAAATTGCTTGCATTAGTTCTAACAAACTCTCTACAAACTACGTGATTTATTATGCTTAACGGAACGTTAATTGTGATGCAAAAGAAAACAATGGTATCACATCATAATGTACAAAAACAGGTCATAATTCATCTAACATTAACGAATTGAAAGCAATTCTGACAAATATGCACCACGCTTGAAATTATGTTGTAAATTGAAATGTATGATAGAAATCGAAATTGTTTACGTGTATCCGCCTTTCCGCCCGCCGGGTTTCCCCTATCTAATAAACTTTGGAAATAACCTTCATAATACAAGTAAGAATTACTTTGAATAGTACATAAATTGGCTAGACGTCTGGAACTCATCTGGCTATCGAGTGCTTTTATCGCTCTTTTATCTGTTATTGGTATTGACATATATCATTATATTACATTATATCTTTTTGAAACATAGGGCCCTTTAAATATTAAGCTTGTTCAAGCGATGCCATAATGAAATGTATAAAATAAATAATATAAGCAACACAATACGTATACAGCGTAAATTGACAACTGAAATAAATATTTTGATAAAAAGGTAAGAAATAGAGAATAGAAGGGAAAACAAAACTTAAAAGGCAATAGTTTTACATGACTGTAATGATATAGTTAACTTATTGAAAGTAAAAGGTTATATACCGTTCATGTGATTGTTTATATAATATTATGTGAATCGAATATTAAACTTAGTAGCAAACACAAGGGCATTGATAATAAACATTCACTATGTCTGTGATTTCTTTATTCTAAGTATCATATGACCATAAATATACTATTATTATGTCGTGTACAGTTCACATAAAAAATGTAACCCATTTATTTGATTTAAACCAATGTGTCATAAAATATTCATTAAATGAAAATATTAGACAATGCAGAATTACTAATCAATTATTTAAATTTCTATTGCAAATACTTTTTTTACATAATAATGATTAAACACGCAAGAAGGAACAAAAGGCAGGCAGGAGGAAAGAAGAAGAGAAGAAATAAAATATTAACATATTGGTACCAGACTAAGAACAGACATCTGAAAACTACATGTAAACAAAGAGCAATAGGAATGGCGACATTATGTTAGAATTTAAAGAATATATAAAGGTGGCGTAATTCCTGTTCTCGAAGTTACAATTTAATCTGAATAATTGAATCCTTGACTTGATATAATTGTTCAGTTTCATTTTCTTCTCTCCGTTTTATTTCCCACATGGATATAGTAATTGGTTTACATTAAGAACTACAGACGTTTTGTCATTTTAAATCACGTTAAGAAAAGCAAACAAATACAATTAAATTCCCTTTAAGAACAGGTTCCGGCTAATATAAATATAAGATAAAGTACAATGAAAAATTATATTGTCAGTTAATCCATCGTTGGTTTTAAATATAGCATACTAGGATACATAGATGGAATGTTCAAGATAAGACAATTGTTACAACAGAATGTATGTTATATATATTTTTAATTACATTTAATGTACCTGTTTTTAGAGTTCTATTCTAATTTATCAGTTATCAAAACTGTTCCTAATGGTTTTTAAGTTACTCAATTGTGGTTTGCATTTTGTTATGACGGTACAAGACCTATCTATCCGAAATTTGACAGTTTTAAGAAGGTCAAAAATAAATAGCTTTTATGTAACTTTTCAGAATATCCCCTCTTATCTGATTCAGATTTTCCCCATTTTAAGTGCTACTCTTGATGTATGTACATTTTGTACAATCTGCAAATTTTATTAAATTAAGGCCTTTCGACCTCAATGGAGATCCTTAAAAATTCTGATAGGAAAAATATGCAAAATGCTGGTGGTCACAATAACTTTATGTACTCTTTTTAACTCTTAGGTGAAGTAAAGTATTCCCACTAAATTTATTGAAATAAATGCATAAAATTCACATTAAAACACATTCATTATTTTGCCAAAAAGAAAAAAAAAAACAAAAAAACAACCAATTCCTGCCTTAATCAATTTATTTTAAATAAACTTTAATTTAACGATCTAATATTGTATCGATAAAATAGTGATACATTAAGCATGCCTCCAGATTTATGTTAATTTTCATCAAAGTTCTGAAAAAGTATTTTAAAGTGAAATATTGTGATGGGAACAAAACACAATACACGATAACTACCATAAAAAGGGGTCAACAAATGCTTAAATAGCCCTTAACTGCGTTAGTACATGTAACACAGTAATAATTATTCATAGACTGAGATATTATACTGTGTTATAAGCCTCATGTACAAAGAAAACAGTGAAATGAACCCTATTGGCGATAAAACATAATGTTTTGTGTAGAAATTCCGCATAAATTGCAATTATTTGTCTCACCATTTATAGTTTTGTTTTGATTTATGGATGTTCAAAGGAGTAATGAATACATATTTTAATACAAATTAGAAACATTAGTAAACCATAGGATAAAAGGAATAAAAGGAAGGTTCAAATATTGAATTGAATTGTTATAATTCGATTTGAAAACGTGGGAAAAATGTGTTATGCAACAGGTCGGGTGACAACGTAACATTTATATGTCTGGATAGGTAGTCGCTACGTTTTCGTTATATATTTTAATCTTTTAATTCTTTGATAATAAAATATACTATGTTCCAGACAAATGTTTGCCAATTCCAAAGGTATTTTTTCCTAAAACAGCTCTAATTCTTTTCCAGACATGCTTGCAGAAATTTGCGACATATTTTCATCAAAATCTGGTCGAATAAAAACACGTTTGCGAGCATAACAGCATCTGTAGAAAGTTATACTTCATTGGAATCGACAAATATTTGACTGAAAAATGTTATATGTTGTGTTATCAGCTATACAACAATAATGCATATCAGTTTATATTGTAACGAAAAAGTGAGAATGTGGCACCATGCACATATGAAAATGATCCTTCAATGAACCTGAAGTGAGTGATTTCTGTTTTACACAAACGACATAAATAAAATCTCAACACATAATACGTTCATTGTCCGTATTATCATTATTTTTCATGAAAAGCAAGCACATTAAAAGAATGTATGTACATTATCATTAATTATTTTTACAACAACATTTGTCACGACAATAAACAATTACAGCAATGAGACGTATATGTATGTGTTAAGCAATACTCTTTATGATTAATAAAACATAGATTTATCACATATTTAACACGCATGAATTGACAGCAATTTACTTTCTGTATAACGAGTTTCAATTCTAAATTTGCCTTTGATATAGCTATGTTTATTTTGTTCACTCAATAATTTCTCATGGCTTAATCAGTCAATTAAAACTAATATAATTCATGTAATTGAACAAAAAGTGATATAATTTGAATTAAAATTTTACTTCAAAATATTTATTTTTCTATTGCACTATCCTAAGTGTGTGTAATTCTAATTCCGTTTATCACAAATATGTAAGGCACAATGTTTGTTCAGTTATGGTTAAGTTTTATTGGGTGTTTACGTCACAGCGACACATTATAGTTCATATGGCAACATTCCAGTTTTACTAGTGGAGGATGACCTCAGGTGCCCTTCCCTGCGTTATATCAGGCAAGAACGGGCACCTGAGTTGAATTACCGAAGTTATGTAAGCTAGCTGGATAGTTTCCTCACATGAAAGAATCCAAAGTCCCTGTCGGGATTCAAACCCACATCGGTGAGGGGCAAGTGGTTTGAAGTCAACGACCTTAACCACGCGGCCACGGACGACCCATATAGGCAAAGACACTAAAGTGAGAATACATTTCGTCCAGAATTATATTTTTGATATTAAAATAGAGAAATACAGAATCCCTAAAGAAAGCCCAACATGACATAATTGAAAATGTTGCAGGCTCGGTTTGATTGAGCCTGTTCATGAACCATAACAAATGTGTTATAGGATCTTTAAAATATAACAGTAGTCAGTCAAAGAAAGAAAAAAAAACACATTGTACCACAAGTCATTTCATTCATGATACAAATGTTTACTTTTATATTCAAATCGATTGTCTTGTCAAACAAGATAGTTATTAAGATAGTTAATAAACGTCAACCACTAGCTAAGGCATCGTTATGTTAATTTAATACCGCTTGAAAGAAGGGGTATGTATTACAATTTAATATTTGTCGTCCAATAGTGTGTGGCTAATGACCATGAGTGATCTTTTTCTAGCTATTATACGAATAAAGCAATTTGTTTCTTAAAGTACTTCAATTTAGCCTGAACCCTATTAACGAAAACGTATATTAAACATAGTGTCGTGACAAACGAAGCAAATAAATTGCAATTATTTCTGTCATTTATTTTTCTATTTTGACAGATTGGTATTTCCAAGGTATACTAAAACATTTTTTTTCTGTAGATTATAATCGTCTTTGCAAAAATCTATTTCTCAGGGAAACTGTTTTTAAAAAGGTGGATAAAATCAAAACGTAAATAAAAAATAACCCTTTTTGCACTACAGCACGCTCTGCCTTAATTTTATGTTTAAATATAAACTAAATTCTGTTTGTATCCTTCCCTGTTTTCCAACAAGGGGTGTTTCAAAAATAATGTCGTTTGTGCATTTTTTCATGAATAGTGTGTACTATGTACTATAAACCACTCCGGACCGATATAATAATCACACTCAGGTGAAAATCTCGTTCACAATTTCACTGACCTTGACACGGTGTACATTGCTTTATAACGTATCCATTGCACTATACATGAAATGATTGGTAGGACATCTAAATATGTTCTTGAAATAAGGGCTTATATAAAAGGTCAGTAATTTTACTCGGCATAAAGCCTGTAGATATTCACCGTGAGATGTGCGACAATTATGGGCAGGGTGAAATGTCTCACAGATCTATTTGTAGGTGGGTTGCTATATTTAAAAACGGTCAGCAGCAAGTCAAAGGTGTTATTCACCCAGGTCGTCCTGCAACAACGACGTAAGGCAACATAAAAAATCAGAAACATGCTGAACAAAGTTGCCAGATACACTGTGAGGGATTCAGCACGGTTGACGAATTTGTTTTCAGCACGAGTTTATGGTATTTAAGAAAAAATCTTCGACTTCGGAATATATATGCAAGATGGATACCCCATTTTCTAACAAACGAACAAAAGGGAACTATTGTTGCAATGCAAAAAAGCTTCTCAAAATGCATCCCAAATATATCAAAAAGCTTCCCACAACTTCTTCGTTACCGTTGATGAGACATGGATTTACTTATTTGAGCCAAAGCGGAAATGTTAAAATAGAATTTGGGCAACTAAAAATGCAAAACGTCCAAGTATTACAAGTGCCGACACACTGTTATGAAAGTTATGTGTATGATTTTCTTTGATAATAAGGGACCAGTAATGCAAATTCGGTACCAAAAGGCAGTACGGTAACAACAAAGTTCTACAAAAATATCGTTCTGAAAAATTAAAAGTGGCCACAGTATGTTGTGCAGCAGACAAAAATTATAAGTTAGTATCAAAGTTATAACAAACAATAAACAAAAAATATAAATAAAATAAACAAATGATCAAAAATAAACCGGAAACTACGATTAAATATCTTTTTTGATAGTTGTGATACATGTTGGTCATGATTATATTACATACATATATCATGTTGTAACGATAAAATTTACTACCGCCAAGAAGTCTACTTTGATCGTAAATTATGTAAATTGGACAAATTACAGCTTATTTTTTCCAACACTCATCAACTGTACTAGAGGCATTCTTGGTAATTGTTTCTATGAATAATTAAGGCCATGTTCGTGAAAGAGAGTTAATGGATTTGATTTCTCGTAAAGATCGTTATCTTTTGAAAGCAATCAGCACTTGAGGCCACTTTTAGCGACTCAAACGTCTGGTAATAATGTTACAGCAGTGTTTTATACTAAAATAAATGTCAAAACGAAACAAAACGTTTTTTAATAACGTAAATACAGTACATGTATGTTTCAAATAAACATTTTTCATTAAAAGAAATTACATTAAAAAAGAAGAAACGAGACGACGTATTTTTAAACAAACTCAGTTCTGAATAATTTTAAATAATGACGTATTTTTAAACAGACTCAATTCTGAATGTTTTTCAATCATTTGATTCATATTATTTATAGTTGCCTATTTTAACATCGTTCTTTAGCTGTGTAAAGCATGAACTTTTTCAAGAATGAAATACTAAAATTTGATATAATCTACATAAATGGAACTGAAAGCAATGTCATGAACCGATTTTACGTCAGTTAGCGATAAAATGTCAACGATATCTTGTGAGGAATATATTCCGTTTACATAAAGAAATACACAATGATAATTTTCAATTCAAACAGCAAACGGCATTTCCTGTTTAAAAAGCATTTAAATTATTTTTGAATTAAGTTGTTTTCAAAAGTATAACCACGTCTTATAAAACTTAGTCAATTGAACATCGTTATCTTTTAAGTAGCTTAAAGAATAATCATGACAATTATAATTAATACACATCAATATCTAATTCATTTAAATTTTCATATATAAGATATTCATCTACTACTATACTTTGGTATCAGAGTGAAAAAGAAAAGAGATTAGTCATTGCAGTCACTTATAAAGTACAGTAACTGTTATTTTAATATATATTTACAGCGTCATGCAGGTCATGTGATATTTGTTGTTTATGATTCAGTCCATATTTACTCTTATTTACTCTTTTCAATAAAACAATGTAAATTTGATATCTGAAAACATTATTCGATTAATGTTA
>NW_026861263.1:5000-31022 GCF_026571515.1 Ruditapes philippinarum
TTAAATCTTATGACTTGCATGGTCATGAATGTAACTGCCGCCGGTCGATTTTATGCCGAATTGATATTAAAGACAGCATTCAAAGATCGGGCGGTGGCCGCCCGATGTCCGGACGGCATCTGTGCGATTCATAAATGGATCGGATGGTCGCCGAGTTGGCGCCGGGCGGTAAAGACTTTTATGATATTCTTTTAAAAATCAGTCAGTGGTCAATATGCCAGCAAAGAAGGAATTTGATAGAGACAAGATGAAGATCAAGCAAATAATGCAACAATTGTAGCTTGTTTTTTCCTTAATACTTATCCGCGTAGACGTTCTTGCTTGACCATAACACTCATGTTAAATCCATAAGCACAGAGAACTACAAAACTCTCAAGCCGCAATTACAAAACTAACTCATGCCCTACGATTGCTGTACGACAAAAAGATGACCGCCCGGTGCCTGTGCATGAATCGTCCGGATACTGGGCGATACTCGTTCGTCAAATGGTGTCTGTTCGGAGGCCGGGCGATGTACGGGCGTGACCCAGGCGATGTCCGCCCGAGTGCCTTAAAATTCGGACGGTGTTTTTTTCTATTAGAAACAGTCGTCCGATACAAAATGAACATCGCCCAGGCGCCGCCCGACGACCGGTAGATCCCCGTCAGATGTCTTTTTCAACTCAAATTATCGTCCGGACGCCGTTAACTTTTAAGTAGTACTTAAAACTCGAAGGCGCCCGCCGCCCGATGGGCAAAACTTTCAGCTGCTGTCGTCCAATTGTCACGGTGGAGAAATATGAGAAATAGACGCCTCCCGGCGGCCGTTTGTCATTTGTGACTTAGGCATAAATATTATATTATATAAGCATCAGCTCGCAAGGTAGGACCTTTAAGGAAAATGTCTGCCATTCATCCTCCCTTGTATATTAAGATGATTCATGTGGAGCAGTTCAAAAGCATAAACTTGTCATAAAACACATTTTTACTGACAATGAAAGAAAAAAAAACATACAAAAAAGAAAAAAAATCATTAGATTTTTGCATCGAGTTACCAACGCCCCCCCCCCCCCCCCCATGAAGCACACAATAGTATTATTGTGACAGTTCAGTTTGAGTTCCAGTGCAAAATCTTGATAAATCCATAGGCAGCAATAAATTCATGATAGAAATATAATGAAATAACTCCTGTGGATGTGTCAATCGTAATACATTGGAGAAGTTTCTTTCACAGAAAATAAGTACCTACTAAGAAACTATTAAAACATATTCATGATGGAATTACAGTGCTTTCCTTTTTATCTGGAATCCCTTATACTTTCGGATATTTTTTTCTGGACAAAGAAAATACAGACCATGTTTAGCTTTGACCTCTAAGTGTGACCTTGACCTTAGTAGAGATAAGTGTTGCACATGACTCATAACCTTAATATGTTTAATATCTGTGCAAGCTTATTTCAAAAAAACATTTATGCGTGAAAAAGTTGTGGATCTTACACAAAAAGGCATCATAACAGACCACTTTAAGCTTTGACCTCTAAGTGTGGACTTGACCTTGGAGGTAGGATTATGGATGTTGAGTATGACATGTGACCCTATTATGATAAATATATGTGTCATATTATTTCACATCCCTTCATGGATGAAAACGTTATGGATTGGACAAGAAAATATACTATGTTGACTGTGACCATTATCTCGCAAGCACGTTGTCTTAAATAGTGAGCATTTTTTCAAAGTTATTTCAAACACCTTAATGGACAAAAAGGTTATAAGCCCGACACGAAATGTACAGTCCATCAGACAATGTTGACTTATGATCTCCAAGTGGGACCACCTTGGAGGTCTTGTTGTTTCGCATGGCAAGTCATCCTTAGTTGGTGAACATTTATTTTAAAATCCCTTGATGAATGGCTGAGTTAAGGACAGGACAGACGGACGGAGCGTTTTTATGTATCCCTCTTTTTTATTCTAAAAGTGGGGAGACAATAACGTTTACAAATGTGTTAAATCACCAAGGGGCTTTTTGACATAAATTGTGGTCGTCAATTTATAATACTGACTAAAATGACTGCATTTAAACCAATTAATTTAAATACTACAGCAAATCATTTCCTACATGATAGATATGTTGTTCCAACATTACATACATTATGGCATAATGGTAATATTAACATATCAGCGACTTGTTTAACATGAATTAAAATTTGGCGACATTTAACGGTAGTGTTGCAACATTTAACGGTAAGGGAAAATCGTGCGATATTTAACGTTACCATTGCGACGTTTGACGGCAGACGTTATTGCGACATATAGCGGCGGTTGCGACAGTTAGCGGTAATGGTGCGACATTTAGCGGTAAGTGCGACATTAAGCGGCGTTGCGACATATAACGGTGCCACATACAGGTGTTAACTATGTTTGTTCTTATAAAAATTAAGAAACATAATTAAAGGCCCATTAAGCTCCTGAAATGATATCATTTATATTCCTCAAAACTTGGTTTACTTTTGTTGTGTTATTACATGTTCCAGAATAACTAATTGACCAAAAAGATTAACTATCGTTTGCTGCCTTTGTTCTTTGGAAATAGGTATTATAGTGAGTTACTATTTAGTATGGAAGTCAAAATCCTACTTTGGTTTCATTTTGCTACCTTTACAACACATTACTGCTTATTCTGCAACCTTTTCACATCTAAGATGCTCTAAATTTTTATCAAAATATTATCAAACACATATCTGACCTTTCTAAAGAATTAAGACATCATTAATTTCTGAAGGAAAATGTGCCTTTAAAGATAACTGAAAACATACAAATATAAATATTTATACATACATGTATTAACATATACGAAACAAGTAAGATGCCCGAATGTATTTATACGTATGTATCACTATAATCAGTGTTATTAAATTCAATAAAAGTGTTTCAATCACTCATTTCCTTTTTGCTACATATTTGTTTCCTCCACTAGATAGAAATGTGCAATTTGTACGTCAACTAGATACAAGTTATGTTTAAAGGGAGAGTGTATGATGATAATATTTGTAATAATTCATTTTAATTAGTTCCCTTACTATGTATCTCAAAGCTAAAGATGATTTTGAAAACTTTGACCGGAAGATCATACAAATTATGGAAAATAAGTATGTTACTTTGCTTTTTATTTTGGCGTAATTCTGTTCACTGTTCTATTATTCTAGATACATGCCGATAATCGGTACAATCTGAAATCGGTCTTAAGACAAGTGTTGTGCTTTATTGCATGGTCTCTTTAGATTAAGTAGTTCAGGAGTTACTACCCCTTTCTGTCAGTGAAATGGCTATACTCTTCCAATATATCTAAAATATCAAGAATAATATGATTGTGTAATTTGTTTTCTTATTTTAAAGATCTTAACACATGTATAGACCAATATAAAGTTAGAATTATATGAGAATAACATATGAAGAAATCTTAAAATGAAATCTAAAACATGTTCAATTAATTGTAAAATTGTAAAACGTTTTTCAATTGATTGTGTTTTATTTTATATTTCTTATGTCATAATCTTTAGATTTAATTTATTTCAAAGTGTTAATGCGAAAATACAAAATAAATTCTTTAAAAAATCTTCTTTTCTTCACCACATGTATATTAGTAAATTCAAATATATTGTGACTTTACCAGTAAGCGCACACTTGAATTTAAGGACTCATTTAAAACTTATTTCAACCAATAAACATAGATGTCTCAAATGTCTAAAAAAAAGTGGAATTCTTCTTCTAAGATATCCAGGATCGAACTGACAGCTTGTTCTGAAAAAAATTCATAAATACCTTTTGTTTGCCCTTATCTTTAGACTTAAGTCTGTATGAATGTTCTTCTGTAACAATAAAGATTTATCACCAAGATTAAAACAACATAAATCTTATAAAAATAGATGCATTCTTAGACTGCTAAAAACTTAATTGAGAAATGTTTGACACTCTTTAGCATGTGGCAACCAAATGTTTTAGGGATATTAACAAAAATATGTTACTGAACTTTTTAGGGGATCTTTAGATATCTGTTTTGAGTGCATTGCTGTAGAATAATGAACGGTTCAAATGCGTTAGACCGATATGCCTGAATGATTATTTCCAAAACATTGATTATTATACTAATATATACATAACTCCTAAAGTCAGGAGTTTCATACTTACACATGTACATGCATGTACAAATCAAAATCCTATTTGGCGATAATATATTTTTGACTTCATATTTGAAAGCCATATATATCATGCTTTAATTAACTAAATAAATTTATACTACTACGCCTACATTGTAGGTCAGTCTATCATGTGGTTGTCAAGTGATTAGCACGTGACTTTTAAGCAGCCGACAGGATACAGGCACTGGTAAAAGTATTTTCATATTCAAGGCACGTCATGCCTCGGAAATAAATAAATTTTCACCCAGAAATGGCAAATATGAATTTTATACTGTTTAAGTAATGGTTTAAGAGAATGTTAGAATCTTGCTACCTAAAGAAAGTAGCGATTGATGTCTATACACAATAGTATTTTGTCTTTCATACAAAACATTTATTCACTACAACTGTACTAATTACCAAAAAGCAAAGATGAATAAGATGGTTTAGGTAATTGGCCAATGGGTAAGTATTTGGAAACTATAAAATAAAAGGCAAAATTTAAAAGATAAAATGAGAAATAAAATAAAAAAGAAAACATTTTCAGACATAATGGTCCTTTAAGTGTGTACAAATACTTTTATTTTATCTTGATTTTGAAGAATTAGTAAAATTAAATATAAAAGAAGTAATTCGATGGAACTACGGCTTTTGTTTATCATAGCCTTATATTTTAACTGGCAGTCATTTTGTTCCTTAATAAACCATGTAAACGAGGAAAATATAAATTTTTGCTTTCATAAAATCATCTCAAAACTTTGAATATTACGTAAACATAAATGCATGTACTATATTCATAAACATTGTAAGACATTTATAAGTTTTAAAACTGAACTTTATGACGGAATTAACTCAAATAAAGTTTAATAACTTTACCCTCAGAAAACATCTGACTTGTGAAGTGAGAAAACTAATGGACAAGCCAGGCTTGTCTCCCTTCTATTAAACTGCATTAATGAAATATTTATGCCTATTATTACACAATAATACAAGAGAAAATTAGACATGTTTTCATTCAGACATGCTCCTTAAAAAGACCTGACGTCATTTATCTTGAAATAGGAACCCGATACTCAGGCCAGACGTTATTTCTCCATGACTATAGATCTCTAAATGTCAGTTGTCTCCTCGTCACTGATTCAGAAATTCCGTGAAATTAGAAGTTGGCTAGTTACGTATAAATTGGTAACTCCAGGAAAGCGTGTGAATGCAAATTTAGCTATAGTCAAATCGTGCCCAGGAACGGTAACTGAAATATCGCCAGAAAGTCTAGTCACAGCTAACTTACATAAAAGTTAAAGTTATACGGAGCATTATCACATTTATACTGATGGAAGTAAAGGCCCAGCTGGTTGAGTACGAGCAAGAATTAAAGAATATGACAAAATTGGAGTAATTATTCAAGAAACTAAAACAAATAATAACAAACATGTTACTTTTTAAACATATGAAATGACAGCTATTTATCGAGCAAAAGAAATAATAAGAAGGAAAAAAATAAAAAAAGCTACATTTACAGCAAGTTTAAGTGTTAAAAATCAACCAAAACCGGCTTCTCTAAGAAAATCAACAAGCTATGTTCAATAGTATTTTAAGAAATAAGTTTGCGTAACTTATGGAAATCCTTATATCAACGCTAGTATGGGTACCCAGTTATATTTGTGTTGTGGGAATGAACAAGCAATAATGGAAAACCTTATATTAACGATAGTATAGGTACCCAGTTATATTGGTGTTGTGGGGAATGAACAAGCACTAATGGAAAACCTTAAAGTAGCGATAATACGGGTACCCAGTTATATTGGTGTTGTGGGGAACGAACAAGCAGTAATGGAAGCCTTAACGATAGTATGGATACCCAGTTATATTGGTGTTGTGGGGAATGAACAAGCACTAATGGAAAACCTTATATTCACGATAATATTGGTACCCAGTTATATTGGTGTTGTGGAAAATGAACAAGCACTAATGAAAAAACTTATATCAACGATAGTATGGGTACCTAGTTATATTGGTGTTGTGGGGAATGAACAAGCACTAATGGAAAATCCTATACAACAATAATATGGATACCCAGTCAAATTGGTGTTGTGGGGAATGAACAAGCACTAATGGAGAAACTTATATCAACGATTGTATGGGTACCCAGTTAAATTTGTGTTGTGGAAAATGAACAAGCACTAATTGAAAACCTTATATTAACGATAATATGGGTACCCAGTTATATTGGTGTTGTTGGGAATGAACAAGCACTAATGGAAAACCTTATGCATGTATGTTTAGTTATCATTTTAGAAAATTAGTCTATTTTCTTTGCATTGAATTTGCATTTTGTACCTCCAGTACGTTTTAAATTGTGCAAATGAACAATGGAAATGTAAATTGTAATTAAATCATATAAAGGAAGGTCAAATATTCGATGAATGCACGGAGTTGGAGACGATGTCCAACTTAATGTAGTACACCCCTAATGCACTATCTCCACTTTGAAGAGTTTTCAAATAGGCTACAATTAAAACTTTGCGTGTATCTTTTTTCTTATTTTGCGACAGACAACTTGAAAAAACTGCCTTATCATGAATAACTGAAATATAGCTAACGATTTATTTATTTATTTATTTATTTATCTTACTAAAAAGAAAACATTATGCTATTACGATAAAACAGTCATAGTATATGAAACTCGTTAGTTACGGGGGTATTACATTGGCTGGGGCGACATCTCGGGATGTTTCTGCAAAAAAAAATGTCTCGGCCGTTACTCGACATTTTATTAGCAGAAACACCCCTTGATGTCACCCCAGCCAGTCTTATATCCTCGTAACTAACTCGTTTCATGTAATATAACTATTACGTATCATAGTCAAACATAAAAGCACGTTCCCTTTTGTCACAATATGAAACCCTGGCAAAAATGAACCAATGAACGAACATCTGAATATGACATTTCTGTCGCTTTCCCTTTCTCTGTCGTCACAACATATAAACCACAGCAAAAATGAGCCAATCAATGGGCATGTTCTGGAGTGCGGGTAACTGGTAACTCCAGTTAACGCACGGTGCATGTATATGTATACGATTTAACCCTGACACATTTTCAACAGAAATGTCTCCAAACTATGATACAACATCGTTTAACACACTGGGCGCAAGACTTACACTATCATCCTATTACTGACCGTTTGAACTTAACTAAGTTAGGCAGGGTGGCAATGTTGCTACGAATGTAATTCCATAGTACCTGTATTTGATGTATGGATAAAGGGTGAATAAGTCCGGTTAACCTATGTGGGACCAATCGGAACGTCATCGGCTATAATTCGTAATAACCTCGGAAACTATACGGAGGGAAATTAGTTTTATCACGTGGTTTCAGATGTTAACAGAAACAAAGTGTAATCTTCCATAATGTAAAACGAATGTATATATTTGAATAACAAAGAAAAATATAGTCTATTTCGGTACAATTATACCATGTCACCATTCATAAAATACCCTAACATTTCTTGGAACATTGTTGATGCTTTCTCATTGTATATCTTAAATTGTATACTGCCGTATATACCTCGAGGACAAGAAAGTCGCGCAAATTACACGATTCGGAACGTCATCGGCTATAATTCGTAATAACCTCGGAAACTATACGGAGTGAAAGTAGTTTTATCCCGTCACTTGTATCAATTTCGGCCCGATAACAAGATGCCGTATATTTTTACTGATCTACGGCACTTGATCACGTGGTATGCATGTTTGCCGGACTACTTTTCAAGAAAAAAATATAAAAACTGTCGTTAAATCTTCTGTGTGTAGAATAACGAATTTTGGAAACGTTGATAAAGCTTTGTTTGTTTATTTTATTTCACTGTATAATTTTTCAAGCGAAATAAAAATTATTAAAAGTGAAATAAATGTAAAACTTAACCCGTATGCGACATTAAAATAGCGTACTTGATTTGACAGTTTTGCGCTTGTCAACAACTCCCAGTATTATATTACTATTTGTTTACATGTTTAGTTTCTTTGCGTAGATTGTACTGAAATACCGTATCCGTTCTGTGTATTGCTACTCTTGTGTTCGAGGTCCTTATCCGAAGACTGGCGAAAAGGGCCGAAAAGTTGCAATTGATGTGGGGCTTGACAACTAGATAATGGGACATCTTATAAAGCATGTTTAGTCTACAGATCAGTCTGAAAAGTTCAAGGGAACACCAGTCTAGTCCTATCTGTATGACTGTGACACTCAAAAGAGTGGATTAATCCCTTTTTATGCCCCTACAATGTTGGAGCATATAGCGTTGCACTTGTCCGTCCGTCCGTTCGTCAGTCAGTCCGAGCAAACATTTTGGGTTTAGGGGCTATGTAACAGTAAAGAGAACAAAAGAGAACAATAAGTTCATTCCGTGATCAAAGGGTTTATGGGCTAGTAGCCCTTAAGTAAACAAATAAAATAACAAAGAAAATAGCCCCTTAACCCAAAATGTTGGAACGTCCCTCCGTCCGTACGTCCCGAAATCTTGTGAACGCAACTCCTCTTAAACCGGATGGCAGATTTTGCTTAAACTTGCAGGGATGAGCAACCTCAATGTGTAGATGGCAGTAAAGGAAGGAATTCTCGCTGCGACCAAATTTAACAGAATAATGGTCCTTTGTTGATTTTTTTCACTATATACTATGTAGACATTTTGTGAACGCAACTCCTCTTAAACCGGATGGCAGATTTTGCTTAAACTTCCAGGGATGAACAACCTTAAGGTGTAGATGGTAGGGAAGAAAGGAATTTTTGCTGCGACCAAATTTAACAGAATTATGGCCCTTTGTTGATTTTTTCACTAGATACTATGTAGACATTTTGTGAACGCAACTCCTCTTAAACCGGATGGCAGATGTTGATTAATCTTCCAGGGATGAACAACCTTAATGTGTTGATGGCAGAAAAGGAAGGATTTTTTGCTGCGATCAAATTTAACAGAATTATGGCCCTTTGTTGATTTTTTTTTCACTATATACTATGTAGAAATTTTGTGAACGCAACTCCTTTTAAACCGGATGGCAGATTTTGCTTAAACTTCCAGGGATGAACTACCTTAAGGTGTAGATGGAAGGGAAGAAAGGAATTTTTGCTGCGACCAAATTTTACAGAATTATGGCCCTTTGTTGATTTTTTCACTATATACTACGTAGAAATTTTGTGAATGCAACTCCTCTTAAACCGGATGGCAGATTTTGCTTAAACTTCCAGGGATGAACAACCTTAATGTGTAGATGGCAGTAAAAGAAGGAATTTTTGCTGCAACCAAATTTAACAGAATTATGGCCCTTTGTTGATTTTTTGTTTTCAACTTATGGCACATGAAGTCCAAAAAATATTTGACCTAGAGTCATAAGATTGACAGAACAGTGGCGTGTGGGGGCATCCGTGTCCTATGGATACATTTCTAGTTATACATAGCTTTGCACGTTTCTGGATCATTTGTGCTGATTCTATACATGTAGTTTGTTACAGTCCAGTGTATAATGTTTAAACAGAATTGAAGATTATTATGCCAAATTTATGAGACCATTTTACTCCAACGCCTTTCATTCTAATGCAGTGTCAGCTGTCACTGTTTTTAGGCATTTTAGAAGGATGATATTGTTCTAAAAATACTTTAAGGTTGCTGCCATTTAATGTAGTATGGCGAGTAACAACAAAGTGACACACAGTTCGCAGTAATTTTGATCTTGAATGTTCCAAGTTAATTCAATTTATTTTAACTTCTTAGAAATATTTTGATTTTGTCAAAACGTAAGTAAATGTATACATGTATATAACACAGCATTAATTTTAAATCGTTTTCATAGAATTATTGAATGTATACAGCTTTACTTATAAACTGTTTTGATATCTATTTTATCAAATTGTTATTTATTGCAGGGGCTAGACTTAGGGATTTGACGATATATGTTGGAGACAATCTTTGTGCACAATATGCAGGTCCTGCAACGAATCAATATTATGTCGAAATACTATGCAATCAACGAACGTATGGAGATACTCTTAAAGTAGTAAAAGACGGAGAATGGCTTCACTTTGCTGAAATACAAGCATTTTATAACTAACTCACAGTATATATATCTAGAAGAGGGATTATACATTACGAGAATGTCTAAGCCGCGCCATGACAAAACCAACATAATGCGTTTGCGACCTGGATGGATCCAGACCAGCCTGCGCATCCACGCAGTCTGATCAGGATCCATGCTGTTCGCTTTCAATTTTTCTACTTGTTATAGGGTTTGTAAGCCCTGATCAGACTGCGCGGATCTGGATCCATGCTGGTCGCAAACGCATTATGTTGGTTTTGTCGTGATGCGGCTCAAATTGTGCTTATGCTTAATCTTCGTAAGAGCTGGCTGAAAATTGTTGCTTTATTTTAATTAGTTTGGGGAAAAATGCTATAGAAGTAATAGATAAATTAATGTAAACATTCACTTGGATATTATTATGTTACTTTTCGCGGGATCAGTGAAAGATTATTACATTTTGAAATGGATAAATAGTAAAATTTTACATCAATTTAATTTTTTTACCTATATGCTCTAAAAATATTTATAAGTTGTGTATGCATGTATGTTTAATTTTTCAAGAGAAGTGTTAACTTTAAAGTTAAAATGTAATAATCTTTCACATAAAAATATATAATAAAATGAAGATACATAAACGTTTAGTTTTTTTGTTTATTATTGTTAAACGGCACATTGACATATTACTGGTCATATTTTTAAGTGAGTTAATACATTCTTATAAAATGAGTAAGTTAAATCTTTGAATACAGGTTAATATATTTTAAGTAACAGGTCAATATATGAACTCCGTCAAAAAGATTTGAAATTGTATTTACCCGATTATATCTATAAAAAAAACTGTGCAAGATTATGGAATTCAAGAAGGGAAATGATTATTGCAAGTACAAGTAATACAAAGTGGAGCATTATCTACTGGTTAAAAATAGAAATTTATAACTTAAGTGTGTGCAAGCTCAGAAAAAACTATTGACCATGACAGTTAAGAAGAGATAAAAATTGGTTACGGTTGATAACATAAAGTTCGTTGAATACAAGTTTACTTCTTTACAAAGAAGCATGCGAGGGGTCTTTTCGCAGCTGTTGAAGATTTGATTAATTGTTCAAATGGCGGGATTTCTGATTGGTCGAATCTATCTGCGAGCAATAGCAACATATAAGCTACTTCCATCAGTCCCCAGATACACTGAAATAAGGAATAATTGGCGAGGTGTTCCGAAGTTAAATGAGCACCAAAATTTCCGTACAAACTCGGTCATATTATAGTGCTTGCTGATATTGTTACAATATTACTTTGTTGTTTTAAAACAGAAATCTGTATAAACACGTTTTTGCTGAAAAAGTCTATCATTTAGAACTCAATGCTTATATAATAAATAAGAAGCCCATGTCTAAGCCTGATAATAAAAAAATTAAGCTAAAATTATGCATCAAAATTATATTCTAGCAAAAGTCACAAACAAATTAAACACATAAACAACAACAACTCAACTGAGTAACAACAAATCTTCAACTCCAGTTAACTCAAAGAAACCAAACAAATAGAAAATCCCCAGCTTATATACCCTTTTATCTGCGCATGCAGCTTACGTGGTTTGCAAAAGTAGACTGGCGTGCGACCAACTTACGAAAAATCAGTCTGCACGACTCCTCTCGCGACCTAATTCAAGTGCTGAAATGCCTTAACAATGTCCAAAATTGCGCACAAGTGACTGTTGCGCAATACAAACATAAGTACAACAAGAAATGTCGAACGACGCATATGCCCCCCTTTCTAACCCTGACTCACATAATTGGTAATTTTATTAAAGAAAACTTGCCATAAATTGGTACATGGAAGTGTTCAATTATGGAAAAAAGAAAAATAATGACAATACTTTTCAAGATAATGTGATATTTAAGGCCCCTGTGACCAAGACCTTTGAACTAGAGAGCCAAAATCAATGGGGGTCATCTAATAGTTATGACCAATCAATAGTAGAAACATGAAGACTTTGTGATAAATAGCTTTCAAGATAAATGAGCGGAAACCATACTAACATTCAAGAGCCCTGTGACCTTGACCTTTGACCTAGTGACTCCAAAAGGGGGGCATAAAATACATATATATACGTAAATATTTACTTAATAGCAAAACTATTTGATGAACAGACTTAGTGCAACATATACTTGCATATAAAGTGGAAACATGTGTACTACATATGGTATACAAGATTATACACTTACTTATGATTTACTATTCTTTAAAAAAGAAAAAATTAAACTAAGAAATACCTTTTCCGGCCAACATTTGGACCAAGTCACCTTTATATAGATAATTTAGCAAGGAATCTCATTCATAAAATTTAATATTTTGTTACAAGTATCCAACAAATTACAACGCATTCAAAGTTTAAAAATAGCGTTGGCTTATAGAATTGTCAATAAATGCACAATCACAAATTGCGCGGATGAATATGATTTTATCAATGAAAATACTATTTTTAGCGATGTCGATTACCGAATACTACACAAACCGAGTAGTGGAATATATAGATTCTACATGTCGGACTGTTTGGGCGGGAAGATTTTCGCTAAATTATTTTTTTCAATTTTAAACAACAGGTTTATCCTGAACAAAAAGCTCGAAATTAATAAGGAATTACAAACCCGAAATGCAATGGAAGTTCTAAATTTAGAATGGCTTGATGTTATTCAGTTAACGTTTGTATAACTGCTCGGTGGTGCAGGGGTAACGCGCTCGTTTAGTGAGTGAGAGGTCTCAAATCCCAGTTGAGGAAACTTTTTTTTTTAATTCCTTTTTAAGTGTCTTTGTTAATGAAGTAGCCATGATATGCAAGGATAAAGTGTGGCTGTCGTAAAAAATGAACATAAATGATTTTTTGATGCAACTCTAGTTATGCAGAATTCCGTATGTATCAAACTCTGGTGCCTTGCAAAATGAATTATAATACATAAAAATAAACTTATACAGGAAGATACATAGAGGATATTTGTTTGTTTGTGTGTAAAATGAAATTTTATTTCATCGAGTGGGCTTTAAAAATAGTATTCTCACGAGTGGCGTAGCCACGAGTGAGAATAATGTTTTTAAAGTTCACGAGATGAAATGAAATTACATCTTACACAACAAACAAACAAATTTACTTTTTATTTTATGCTAAAAAACAAGTTAAAACGAAATTTCCATAATATTAACGTAAATATTAAAATCTGTTTTCCCCATTGAGAGCCCCATTTAGTCGGAATTTCTCATTAAAAACAAGAAGTCTTGAGCTGAAAAATAAGTCCGACAATCAACATTAAATGACAGTGATATTATTTATTTTGCTAAAAAAATATGAATGATCGTTTGTTTTAATAATAAAAACAAAAAATTCTTGTAGGAGAAAAATTCCAACCATCCATCCATATTTCTGTTACTTACTGCGAATTTATATTAGACCTGGCTTTGTTAAATGTAAGTGGCAGCCATTTTTTAAAGTTGTGTATTTCACGGGAGGAAAATAATATCAAAGTTTAATCATTCAAGATTAAACTCTTTTATTTTACATGAATGACACATGTCTTAATCTATCGATCAGTTGTACTGCGTATCAATACGCATGCTCAGTCTGAGAGCTATATTTAGAACACTATATATAAGGAGCTGCGCGAGCCCGCTGCTTCCTTTTCGTTCTGGAACTCTATGAGAAAGGTAGCTGCTGATCATATTTTAAAATTTTTGTTAAAATCTTAATCTAGGTTTTTAATTTTGGATGTTAATTGTAAAATTTTAATTATAATTTTAAACCTTAACTATCGAAGTGCTCTTTATATTTAAATCTTTATAAATCTCGCTTTTGATTGAATTTTAAATAAACGAAAATAGAAAATAACCACGTGGCCCTATTTATCCGAAAGGGACAATGCAGTTACAATTATTTCAAATTATAAATAGTTAAAAAATAAGAAACGTTAACCATTGAATTGCTCTTTATATGTATATTTTTGTAAATCTTGCTTTTGATTGAATTTTAAATAAACGAAAAAAGAAAATAACCACGTGGGTCTATGTATCCGAAATGCAGTACTGTTATAACTATCTATCCTAATTTATCCTATTAACCAAATGCAGTTATAACTATTCCAAATTATCAATAGTAGGTCTATAAACATATATAAACATGGCAAGCTTTTTAGGTTGTTTATAATAAGACATTTTGTTGTTTTTCTTGATCAAAATGCCCAAACGACGTGCGGACGAAACTGAGAGACTGGCCAGTGCTGTAAATGAGAAAAGACGATAGCACAGAGGACAACTGGCTCGAATCCGAATCAACGTCAAGAAGTTGTTCAAACTCATGACTTTTCCCCAACTTCAGGTGAAGTAAACTTTCAATCTAACATTATTTTGTCCACCAAGTTTCTCACTCTATTAAAGAGACAATACAGTGTAATAGTTATATAGAACTACAACATCTTTTACCTTAAATTAAACCAGATTCTGCAGGAAAACAAAAAATCATTTTGAAAATGTAGAGCTGATCCTATATCTTTTCATATATTCCATACTTTTATTATCGCTGTACATATTCTAAAGCATCCTATCTGCTACAATATATGGTAAACATACGACAGGCAGCAACCAGGCATATTGGTTGAGCCGCCTACGACTCGAGCTTTAGACTGACAAAATGATGATGTTAGCCACGAAACCAATTCAATCGGTTGGTCTTTCGATTACCCCCCCCCCCCCCATTCTCGAAAAGTATTTTCTGTAATAATAAGGGCTTTTGCGTCTATACAAGTTCTTTTGCACATAAGTGTATAAAATAGTAAGCAGATACGATACTGAATATGCTCGATATTTAATAGAGGCCTAATCGTTTTCAGTCCCAGCAACTCCCCCACTGTTCCTGTAACAAGGTTCTTCTCCTCGACCAGAATATTTAAGGGGCCTAGGTTCAACGTCAATTAATATAAGTTGACAGGTTACAATAAAAACGATGCTTGTTTTTATTTAATCACTGGTTTAAATTAAATTATACTGATCCAAGAGCACCAATCCAGCAGTTTTAAATAACAATTATATGAGGACAAACATTTGGCTGGATTGTCGGACCATACAAATAACCACTTATTTCCAATTTTCAATTTAATGCTGCATGGCTCGTTCCAAAAGTCACGGGTGCCCAATTTTTTAATTTCACCAAGTAACAGCTTAAATGAATTTATCGAACCAGTCTATTAGCATGTCTAATATGCACAATTCGACGGAGCATCCTTGGTTCAACGTATAGGAAAATATGTCTGTTGCAAAACTGGAAAAAAATCAGCTTTTAACTTGTGTCCCTTTAAATAATATGGCCAGGTGACTTAAATCTGTCTTACCTGGTACATTGTATTACCTAGTTTAAAAAAAAATATATAAATAAATAAATAAAAAAATGTTACCTCAGGGTTCCGCCTACCCCTGTTTCATTTTGAAAAATTTGTTTCTTTCTTAGATTGCCTTGTTAAAAAATGATTTTTATGGCAAACGTTAGCTTTTGAATCCTGTTTATATATTTAACGTATCCAAACACGTATGTTTAGACCTTGGGGTATCTCGATCTGCGCAGATCTATTAAAAACTATCGATTACTCGGGGGTTGAAATAAATGCGGAGAATCAAACCATTCGTGTACCCGCATAAAAGCCATAGACGAGCTTTTGCGGCTTATATCTTCAAAAATGTATATCTTTGAAGGAAATTCAGTCTAAAGCATGATTACTTAACTATCACAAAGGCTATTCCTATTGGCAGAGCTTTCTTGCGAAGATTTTATGATTCTATGTCTAAGATTAAAAAAAAATTTATTTTATGCATGTAAAGGGAAATGCGCGAATGCGCCATGACCTGGCTCTTATTTCTTACTGAATCTAATGGACTCGCAATGTTGCATGGTAAGAATTGGTCAGAGAATACATTTATTGAACCCTACACCGATGCGTCTGGTAGCAGTTATTTAGGTTGTGACTGCTACTTTAAATGTCAGTGGTTTGCCTTTAAGTGGCCAGCTCAATGGGAGGAGCTTATTTTTAAGGACATCACATATCTTGAACTCGTGCTATTTTTCTAGCACTCCAGTTATGGGGCAAAGAAATGAAAAACAAAAAAGGTTATGTTTCCGTCTTCTAATAAAATATTCGTAATCAATATAACACTGCCATATTCTCAAACTTTTGAAGTATAATTGGCGTATTACCAGATAGAGAAATATAGCTTTCATGTCCTTGTAACAGTACGCTTATAAGACTATAAATAGCTACACATCTGATATAACGTATGTCAATAAGCTTGCCGATATGGTTGAAAACACACGCACGCACGCACGCACACACACACAAAAGAAAAAATATTAAGGTTAAACGTATGCTTGAAGGTCTAAAATAATGACACGTCAGCCCTGTAACATAACATAAAAAAGTTAATTTCAGCTTTACAAAGTTTCTGTCGCTTTCTGTAGGAATACATGTTATTTGAAGCTGCATTTTCACTCGCGTATATTTGTACTTCTTAGAGTAAGTGAATCACTTGACGGAACAAGAGGTCATCAAATCATTTCCTGTCAACACATGACATTATCATGGGTTCGAAACATGAAACATTTGAAAACTGACCAAAGAGGTCAAGGGGCTTCTCTCGATATCGAAATTAATAATAATAATAATAATTATTATGATAATGATAATAATAATAAACTGCTACAAGTTTTGTTATGATAATATTCACTCTTATTTGAACTATTGCCAACATAATGATGACCCCCTTTTTTCCATTTTGATGGGTCTCCTGTCTTACCAGTTCAATGTTGTTTTCAAAAAAAACTGTTAAAATTCATTGGTCTGCATAACAACAGGATAGGATGAGCTTTAGGAATGTATAGAGTTGGATGTCTTATAAATACTATCAAAACACATGATAGGTGGAGGTCTGATACCTATAAGTCATATACATGTACATGTACATATTCGTTAATTTCAGACAATATTATGCAAAGTATCTCTATGGGTTTTCCTGAAGCCGATGTCGGATCATTTAATCGCCTTTGTGGCCTGTAATTCTTTAAAATGACATAAATAAGTAGTTCATAATATTGAATTCTTCTCGCTAGTTCCTCTCTGTTTTGCATTTTAAGATGTCTTTGTGCGAAATTATTTATCGTGTTATCTAATGTGTCTTATAATAGTTGAGTCGCGGAGCTTAATTAGTCAAGTGATAGCAGTTACTTATTTTTTCTAAATTATAAAGATATTGTGAAGGATCTGCCAAATGCCAAATGATAAAGATAAAGTTGTGTGATGAAATGATAAAGATAATGATGAACTTATAAAGATAATGATACCAAATGATAAAGATAAAGTTGTGTGATGAAATGATAAAGATAATGATGAACTAATAAAGATAATGATACCAAATGATAAAGATAAAGTTGTGTGATGAAATGATAAAGACAATGATGAATGTTGATTAGAACATCAGAATGTTTGTGTTGTTACGATAATTATTTCAGATTAATGATTATTTGATAAAAGATAATGATGAAATGATGGTGATATCATCAGAATGTTGGTGTTGTTATGACAATGAGTTCAGAATTATAATGATAATACTATAAAGATAATGATGATGATAACATCATAATGTTTGTGTTGTTATAAAAATGATTTCAGAAAAATAATGATAATTTGTTAAGATAATGATGATATGATGATAACGACGAAATGATGATAGACGTCGCTGTGTGATAATGATAGTTTGATAAATATAATGATGAAATGATAATATGATTTAAGAATGATAATGGTAATTTGACAAAGATAATGATAATAATAATACCAGATCGATTCGATGGTATACATATTTATGTATTATTTATGTCATAATTGGTGAGGTGATATTTGCTATAAGTCTAACAAACGCAATGTCAATTATAATGTTGTTATTGGTCGGCGATCCGCTTTTGCCAACTTAAATGTAACATTTGCTATCACAGTATAGGTAGACCGCTGGCGGATACCTTTACCTTAATATTGACGATTAAGCTCCAAATTTCCAAGTCTCTTTAAGGTATTGATAATTGGTTCCTTCTTTATACTGGTTCCTTCATTTTAAGCGGTGCATATCAGAGACTGTGTTCAACACCAGACGGTGTTAGGAACACTATTGCTGGGAACATATGGGTGGTATGAAAATCGAGGATCTCGAACAAAGTATAGCCTACTTAACGTCCTTTAAGCAGAATGAACCCAAACCTGTATTCGTATTCATTGCGGAGGCAAGGATATAGGCCTTAAAACATCTGCGGCTATTATTGCGGATCTCAAAATAATCATAGATATTATCAGAAGTAAGTTTCCATATACAAAACTAATTTGGTCACATAATCTACCATGGCGATCATGGCGTTATATCACGCTGACCGAGCAAGAAAACGTATAAAACAGCTCTATAGTCACCTATGTAATAAATGGCGGGGTCACTACCTAAAATACCGGTATATAAACTCTAGCCCCAATGTTCTTTAGGTACGACGATACACACTTGTCTCCCAGTAGCTATAATATACAGTAGAATCCCTCCTTAAGACCACCCCGGAATTAAGACCACCCCGCTATTAAGACTATTTTTTAAAAGAATGGAATTTTCTGTTCTGTATATCAATTGTTACATGATCCAGAATTAAGACCACCCCGCTTATCCACTTTTAAGACCACCAGATTCGGTCCTAATTCATTGTTTTATTCTTAATTTGACCTCACTATTTAGACCACTGATATTAAAGTCAGCACCTACCTAGATCTTAAATTTGTTGTCATTGTCTGCTTGAATGCTCTTATGTATGACCTGATGCTAAATAATATTTCCGAGGCCATTTATTCATTCAGCCTATCTTCCCGATGTGATTTAGTGACGTAAAGACAGATTTGTCACTTTTATCAGTATTGGTTGTTAGTTATTCCTAAACAATTTATATATAAATCATGTTTCTAATATTAACTTCTAGAGTTTTTCAACGTGGCTGGGTTTAGTCGTTATGTTAAACCGCTTTGGCGGAAGGTCCTCTCATTCTTCGAGTCCCTTTTTTGGCTGAAATTTAACATAACGTTTTTCTATTTGCGACCGTTGTCGGAGCAAATATGATGTGTATTTAAAGTTCCTAAATTGCTTTTATACCCAGTCATGATGGAAATTATTCGCCAAAAGAAATAAAAAAGTTATTACAAAAAATTGTTGTATTTTCTTCTTGTATAAGACTGATTTGCGATGTACAATGGCCTCTCGGGTTCGAACCAGCAACCTTCGTCCAGAACACTCTTTATTATGCATTCATTGGAAAATAATATCAAAGTTTAATCATTCAAGATTAAACTCTTTTATTTTACATGAATGACACATGTCTTAATCTATCGATCAGTTGTACTGCGTATCAATACGCATGCTCAGTCTGAGAGCTATATTTAGAACACTATATATAAGGAGCTGCGCGAGCCCGCTGCTTCCTTTTCGTTCTGGAACTCTATGAGAAAGGTAGCTGCTGATCATATTTTAAAATTTTTGTTAAAATCTTAATCTAGGTTTTTAATTTCCCGCCCTCCGCAACCCTTTTTTCTGCTGTGCTTGTTTTACATTTCAGGAGTCAGCTATCACAACGCTTCGTCATGATTGGGACACATGTTTTATGCTGGGCGACGGAGTACCTAAATATCAGTCAATTGCTAATCGAATAGACATTAGTCAATTGCTTGATGCAACCGTTGTCGGTGCTCTTGCAACACTATGATATGATTCAAAGGACATCAAAAATGTTTGTGTAATTATCGGACATACATAACACGTGAAACCGTTGTCGGTGCATTTTAATTGTGTTAATTTTGCAAAATTTCATATTTGACTACTCCTCTCAGCTGAAATTTAACATAACGTTTTTTCTATTTGCGACCGTTGTCGGAGCAAATATGATGTGTATTTAAAGTTCCTAAATTGCTTTTATACCCAGTCATGATGGAAATTATTCGCCAAAAGAAATAAAAAAGTTATTACAAAAAAATGTTGTATTTTCTTCTTGTATAAGACTGATTTGCGATGTACAATGGCCTCTCGGGTTCGAACCAGCAACCTTCGTCCAGAACACTCTTTATTATGCATTCATTGGAAAATAATTGTGTTTGATTCAGAGGGATATCATTTGGATTTGTTAGTCATACACCTTTTTAAAAGAAAGAAAACATGTTTGAGGATTGAAACAGACAAAAAATAAGTGTTGACATATGTCAAAACAAGAAAAAAGCAGCTATGAAAATGGAAAACTTGGAACTTGCTCGGAACGCTGGGTATTTAACTTGTTCTACGAGCTGATAGCTGTCATTGCTTTTCAATTTTTCATAAAGCATACGGCAGTTATTGCTTGTAGGATACTTTAATATGCCCAAATGTCATCAAGAGCAGTTTTCATGTGGAAGGAATGTATTTTTCAGACTGTAAAAATGAAACAAACAATTTAGAAATGAAACTTGGTGATTGGAGTTTGAATGAATAGAAGTAAGTTTTCTTCTTTTTATCACTTTTGACATTTAAGTTATTTATCAATTTCAGCTTTGCGTTTTCTTTAAACAGCCTGACATTGTCAGAATTGTTAGCAAAAATAAAATTGAGGTACCCTATGGGAAAAACCTTAAAAAGTAGTTTCGGCATTAAAAAGTGTGAAATTAAATTTTGATAATTTTCACTGTGAAATTATCAAATATAATTTTCACAGATAAATCAGTAATCCATTGAAAAGCATAAAATAAATACAGATATACAGTACGATTTAGATTGCAATCAGAAAATACCACAGAACTTGCAGCCCTTTATGGTTTTCTTCAGGCCGTTCACATATAAATTCACCGTGGCTGAAGGGTTTTCGCGCTCGCTTAGGAAGCGAGAGGTCTGGAGTTCAAATCCCAGTAAAGGCAACTCATTTCGTTTTCAAATGGTTTAAGTCAAATAAACATTGGATTGAATATCAGTGTTGCGATTAGTCTTATAGCCAATTTACTACAATTAAAACGACGGAAAGCATTGGTGGCACTATACATATAATCTCACAACCTGTACCTGCTCTTACATTCCTAGACCCAAACAAATTCAGCGCCTTCTGTGCTTTGATTTTTACTCTTGGTTTATTTTTGTTACAGTTAGATTTAGTTGACAATTTCAGATCATCTCAGTATTTATTTTTGTTCGGGGTAATAAAATAAATAACACATGGGTTTGTGAGTAACAGTAAAAATATCATCCCTCGGGTAACAGTATTTTCCTCGGGATGATATTTTTACTGTTACCCACAAACCCATGTGTTATTTATATACTGTTTAAAGGATTACAAACCATATGAACCACTGTTCTAACGTACATTTAATTTCTATTTTCCTGTTTTTCCTTTTACCGATGTCTATTTTTCGTTTAAGTAAAGTCGTATTTTGAAGCGTGACATGCGCATATCAAAGTTTGTAGACTGGTTTTAATGATTTTAGGCTGTAAATGAGATTCAATATCTTCTATTTGATACGCAAAATGGATGCCGCCAGCAATCATCCTTAACACTGTGGAATTCAATTGTGATAATACTGCTTAAGTATTTAAAGAAGCCAAATCATCTACTTATTTAATTCGTTATATTCATAAGTGGGATCCATAATTTGACTCTGAACTATTTTTGAATATAACATCGCTTCAGGAGTTTCTTATTCGTGATATTATCAGGTTTTCGACAACACAAAGAGTAAATCTGAAAATATTAATAATTATTACAATTATGCTGCAAAATGTAAGACAAGGTTTAATCAAGGATTTTGCTTCAACATTAAATATATGCATAATTATGTAGTCTTATTCTAGATGAAATATGATTTTCAAAGACGACTGCACCTTATTTGCAAGCATCTTTTGAACTGTCCGTGTTAATGTGGATAGAATATTCATGTTTTTCTTTGATTTATAAAATGTTCTTAAAAAATTTCAGAAGAATTTGAAAACCTATTTTAAAGTTAAAAAGTTAAAAGACTAATATTTACATTACAGAATTGTAAGTACACGGAGGAACATCTGATCTATTTAAGTTGTTTTTTTTTCTTCAGAAAATTCTCTTACATAACGTTCTAATGGTTTAATTGACTTTTTCTTTTCCATAATTTTGTCGCAATTAATCGGTTAAATTTTTCTCTATAGATTATTAACTTTTCGGTGTAGATAAAGGGAATGTTTATAAAAATGGCAATGTTCGAGGTTGACCTTAAACCAAACAAAAGCCTTGATGATAAATGGTATCGAGTATTTGTAAATTCGATTTCCTAGCTGAATTGTAAACTATATACTGTTGTTACAGTATAATTTTAGTAACTATATAACTATATACTGTTGTTACAGTATAATTTTAGTAAAGGATTGTAAGATATCAGTAACCTGTCCATTGCATATTAATTAGAGTAAGACAGAAAATGCGTTAGATATGAAATATTGATAGAAGATAAACTACGGATTTGTCATTATTTTATTTCCTACGTGTTGTGTTAGGTCAATGTTTATAAAAAAAAATTATTTTTTTTCACATTATTGGAGCTATGACTGATTATTGGCACGTATTTGGCAAAGTCTATATACTCTTTTAAAATAACATCAGTTAAGAATCAATATCTAAAAAAATCAACCCGGATTAAAAAACAACAACAAATGTCATTTCAAGCCGTAGAAGACAACGCAAAACGAGATTAAAACAGTGTTTCTGAGTTGCTTCAGAACCGTGAACTCACCCATTTCCATTAAAACATACTGAAAAAGAAAGAAAAAAACAATGACTACAGGAGCGCTCAAACTTATAATAACATAAAAATGAATATGATTTCTGAAAAAATGGAAGTGAACTTTAAAGGTCTTTGGACCTTATGTAGAGTTGTGAAGTTGGCGGCCCAACTGCCTAATGGCGTGAAGTTGGCGGCCTGGCGGTGTGAAGTTGGCGGCCTGGCGGTGTAAAGTTGACGGCCCAGCGGCCTAACGGCGTGAAGTTGACGGCCTAGCGGTGTGAAGTTGGCGGATCAGCGGCCTGGCTGCGTGAAATTGGCTGCCTAACGGCCCATCAGCCTAGAGGGACCTCAACTTTTCATTTTTAAGATGCAAAAATGAAAAAAATCGCATTCAGAAAGTTTTTTCAGCAGCATGGCAGTCAGAAATTTGACAAATTTAGAAATGTTTTGAAAACAATAAAAAAAAACCCGGCAGTTTATCAAGTTCTTAAGACTATTTTTGATATTTAAAAGATATAAAAAAAGAAAAAAGTCAATTTGAGAGAACTTTTAATTTCATTACTTTTGTGAAGTTGGCGGCCTAGCAGTCTACAATTCTTATGTTGTAGAAGTGCTATATAAACAATAAAACGGAATTTAATGAAGTTCTAAAGACAATTCTTGTTATTTAAAGGATATCTAACAATGAAAAATCACTTTGAGAAAACCTTTTTATTTTATCATTTTTGTAGAGTTGGCGGCCTTGCGGTCAAAAATTTTTATGATGTAGAAATGTTATCTAAACAGTAAAACGGCATTTAATGAAGTTCCTAAGACAATTCTTGTTATTTATTTTAAATATCAAGTGGAGTATTAAGACCTTCATAAAGTGCCGTTAAAGTGGCGTTTTTATTCTGTTTATAACGTTTCTTCATTTGTAAAATTTCTGGCTGCCAGGCCACTAGAGCAAAAGATATTTCTGAATGTGATTTCTTTCATTTTATGGTACTTTATTGTCCCCCGCCTTTTCGAAGAAAAAAGGGGATATAGAAATAGGCTCCGTCCGTCTGTCCGTCCGTCATACTTTCGTGTCCGGTCCATAACTTTGTCATTTATCAAAGGAATTTGAAATAACTTGGCACATATGTTTGTTATAATAAGACGATGTGTCATGCGCAACAACCAGACCCCTACCTCCAGGGTCAAGGTCGCCCTTGCTCATTCAAGGTCAACATTGTCTATTTGAGGGTATATGTCGTGTCCGGTCTATAACTTTCTTATCTTTGAAGGAATTTTGTAAATACTTGCCACAATTGTTCACAATTATGAGACAATGTGTCATGCGCAACAATCAGTCACCAACCTCCAAGGCCAAGGTCACACTTGGAGGTCAAAGATTAACATAGTCTGTTATAGGGTATGTGTCCGGTCCATTCCCTTTTCATATATCAAAGGATTTTGAAAATACTTGGCACAAATAGTCAGTATAATAAGATAATGTGTCATGCGCAACACCTGCATCCCTACCTCCAAGGTCAAGGTCACATTTTGAGGTCAAAAATTAACATAGTCTGTAAAAGGGTATGCTTTGTGTCCGATCTAGAACTTCTTCATAGTTCAACAAATTTTGAAATAATTTGGCACAAATAGTCACAATAATAAGACGATATGTCCAGTACAACACCTGCACCCCTACCTCCAATGTCAAGGTCACACTAAGAGGTCAAAAGTAAACAGAGACTGTTATATGGTATATTTTGTGTCCCGTCCATAACTTCTTAGATCAAGGGATTTTGAAAATACTTGGCACAAATAGTCACAATGATAAGATGATATGTCATGCGTAACACCAGTGTCCCTACCTCCAAGGTCAAGGTCACATTTAGAGGTCAAAGATTTACATAGTCTGTTAATGGGTATATTTTGTGTCCGATCTATAACGTCTTCATAGTTTAAGGGATTTTGAAAATACTTGGCACAAAAAGTTACAATAATAATAAGTCATGCACAAAACCTGCACCTCTACCTCCAAGGTCAAGGTCACACTAAGAGGTCAAAGCTTAACATTGTAGATTTTTAAATTCCGTGTTTCATTTTATTTCTTTAATAAATTTATTGTTGCGTTTGCAGATCTAGCATTGATCATAATTTTGCACTGAAAGTCCTGAGATCCATACCTCAATCTTTTGAAATAGCACAATTTCATGCTTCATATAAAACTTCTCCGATGCGGGGGGCGTTGGTAACTCTGTTACAAATTCTTGTTATCACATGATTGGAATTTAAAACTTAATGAGGATTCGTTTTCATTTCTTAGACAAACTTGTATAATTTTCGAAGTTGAGGTCGCTAACTTCACTAGGTCGCTAACTTCAGGCCGAAAGGCCACCAACTTTATGCCGCCAGGCCGCCAACTTAACATATATTTTCCATGTCCATGAAGTTGACACAGAGATCGGCTCGACATTCGAATTATCACTGCTGAGCTGGGATGTGAAGCTGGCTAGACATTCAGCAAAACATTCAGCTCGACATTCATTTTCTGTCTTCTTTTTGAATGTCGAGCTGGGATGTGAACCTGGCTAGACATTCAGCACAACAATCAGCTCGACATTCAAAATAAAGACAAAAAAAATAAAGCACTAATTACCATTTTTAACGAAAGTAATACAGTGTTCGTGACCCTCCTATATCTTTCCTAAACCATGTAAACTGCAATATTTTTCAATTGACACATGTTTTAATATTTGATATATGCTGATATATCAATGTCTCTGATTTAAAATATATTTTTTGATGATTTATTTTTTGATGTGCTGTCGAAAAATATGTGTAAAGTTGACTTTTTATATGTGTTTTACACTCGCTTACACTGAATAAGTAATGGAAAAATCAAATGAAGTGTTATTTCACTGGATTAAAACTGTTTAATTACCTCATTAGAGCATTAAATTACCGTCAATCAAACAAACATAATGCCCCCCAACCCCTTTCCCTTTTTTAAATTTTTTAC
>NW_026861264.1:0-64269 GCF_026571515.1 Ruditapes philippinarum
AAAAAAAACAAGATCGACAAGGAAAGGCGGCGTTCAATGAACGCAGCCCCAACCCGACCCAGCAACAGAGTAATGAAACCTAACAGGAATGTTGATGCAGCATGTGATGTAGTGGACCTGTGTATTTTCATGTAGATATATTTAGTATTTTTAGAGTTATTGCCCTTGACTTAGTAAATATTTCTAATTTTCGACTTGTGTCGCACGTAACTCGAAAAATATTTGACCTAGAGTCATGAAACCTTACTGGAATGTTAATCAGCATGTGTAGTTGTGCACCTGGGTATTTTTGTGTAGATATTTTTAGTATTTTTAGAGTTATTGCCCTTGATTTAGTAAAAATTTACAATATTTTACTTGTGTTGCACGTAACTCAAAAAGTTTATGACCTGTAGGCGTGAAAGTTTACAAGTATGTTTGTCAGCATGTGTACTTATGCACCTTGTGGTTTTCTTGTGGATTTATGCAATATTAGTATATAATAATAATAATAATAATAATGAGTATTTGTAGTATATTCCTTGTCGATCTTGTTTATCATATTTTTGGCCCATTACTTAATAAAATATTTTTAGTTTTCAACTTGGGCACATGTAGTCAAAAAAAAAATTCACATAGAGATAAGATTGCCAAATCGGTGGAGTGTTGGGGCACCCGTATCCTATGGACACATTTCTTGTTTAAAATAATAGTTTGGAGAGGTCTGCTTATTATTGTCTGTTACAGTTCAGATGTGGTAGTGGTCAGGTATAAATCCCTTTTACATACATTTTGAGGTTCATATGTTTACAGTGTCGTGTTATTGTCTAGTTTGGGAATGAGGATTGCCTCGCTCCCATGTTAATAATTGAGATAGAAATAATTTTTTGGTTTTTACTTTAACAATAAAATAGATAAATACAGAATCCCTAAAGAAAGCCCAACACGGCAAAATTGAAACTGTTGCAGGCTCGGTTTGATTGAGCCTGTTCATGGACGGTACTGGAAAGTGCAAGTTACCGTCCACGCCCCCTAGCACCGGCTTAAGCAGAATTCAACATTTAAACGTGAAATAGTAAAATTTTGAATTTAGAAACATCCGCAGATGTGTTCATACGGCGGTTATCATGGAAGCCGCAACATAATCAATTTTGCCGTGTTGGGCTTTCTTTAGGGATTCTGTATTTATCTATTTTATGATCACATCCGTGTTATTTGTGCCGTGTGGCGGCTGTAAAAAGTCTCCCCGTACATTTAATTAATGATGTTATATTTTCGATCCTTGAAGATCGTTCAGCACATTATTGTTGTACTTGTGGTATTTTTAGTTTCAACTTTTCGGCATTTTCTAGTTGGGTGGTTTCAATATTCCTACTTGAATAATGTTGAATCACCCTTAGGATATGTTGCCTGCTTCTTGGCCGGGTTGCACTGGTGCAAATCCGGGTTATAGTATGGTGAATGTTGGGCGGCGGGCGGGCGGGGAAAAAAACTTTCGTAACAGTTTTTTCAGCAACTACTTATCACTGTAAGCCTCTTGATATTTGGCATACAGCATTGACACATGGTCCCATACTGTGGGATTTGATTTCAGGTCTGTCGCTCATCCACTTCCTGTTTATCCACTTAGTTAAATTAGTTAGATTTTTCGACATTAATGGTCAATGGTAGGAAATTTTCGTAACAGTTTTCTCAGCAACTACTTATCACAGCCTCTTGATATTTGGCATACAGCATTGA
The DNA here is from genome assembly GCF_026571515.1 of Ruditapes philippinarum. Lineage (NCBI taxonomy): Eukaryota > Metazoa > Mollusca > Bivalvia > Venerida > Veneridae > Ruditapes > Ruditapes philippinarum. Next base: position 1,720 of record NW_026861264.1, read on the forward strand.
CACATGGTCCCATACTGTGGGATTTGATTTCAGGTCTGTCGCTCATCCACTTCCTGTTTATCCACTTAGTTAAATTAGTTAGATTTTTTGACATTAATGGTCAATGGTAGGAAATTTTCGTAACAGTTTTCTCAGCAACTACTTATCACAGTCTCTTGATATTTGGCATACAGCATTGACACATGGTCCCATACCGTGGGATTTGATTTCAGGTCTGTCGCTCATCCACTTCCTGTTTATCCACTTAGTTAAATTAGTTAGATTTTTCGACATTAATGGTCAATGGTAGGAAATTTTCGTAACAGTTTTTTCAGCAACTACTTATCACAGCCTCTTGATATTTGGCATACAGCATTGACACATTGTCCCATACCGTGGGATTTGATTTCAGGTCTGTCGCTCATCCACTTCCTGTTTATCCACTTAGTTAAATTAGTTAGATTTTTTGACATAAATTGTCAATGGTAGGAAATTTTCGTAAGTTTTCTCAGCAACTACTTATCACAGCCTCTTGATATTTGGCATACAGCAGTGACACATGGTCCCATACTGTGGGATTTGATTTCAGGTCTGTCGCTCATCCACTTCTTGTTTATCCACTTAGTTAAATTAGTTAGATTTTTCGACATTAATGGTCAATGCTAGGAAATTTTCGTAACAGTTTTCTCAGCAACTACTTATCACAGTCTCTTGATATTTGGCATACAGCATTGACACATTGTCCCATACCGTGGGATTTGATTTCAGGTCTGTCGCTCATCCACTTCCTGTTTATCCACTTAGTTAAATTAGTTAGATTTTTCGACATTAATGGTCAATGGTAGGAAATTTTCGTAACAGTTTTCTCAGCAACTACTTATCACAGCCTCTTGATATTTGGCATACAGCATTGACACATGGTCCCATACTGTGGGATTCGATTTTAGGTGTGTAGCTAATCCACTTCCTGTTTACCTACTGAATTAAATTTTCGACATTAATGGGTCAATTGAAAATTTTTTCCGTAACATCACAGCCTCATGATATTTTGTATACATATGCAACCCGGCCTTTTCTGTCTTTGACCCATTTTTATATTTGTCTTTTGACGTCTTATCTGTGATACACAGGCTTCATAACCTCTGATCCTCTTTCAAAATAACACTTTATTTGGTTCCGCGCATTGTTTTCTCGTTTGGGGCACACGCTTTTTAATACTTGGGGACCATACGCCGCTTTTCATGGAATGGCGCGTAAGTGTCGCATTGAAGGTTCCATGATAACCGCCGTATGAACACATCTGCGGATGTTTCTAAATTCAAAAATTTTACTATTTCATGTTTAAATGTTATATTCTGCTTAAGCCGGTGCTAGGGGTCGTGGACGGTAACTTGCACTTTCCAGTACCGTCCATGAACAGGCGTAATCAAACCGAGCCTGCAACATTTTCAATTTTGCCGTGTTGGGCTTTCTTTAGGGATTCCGTATTTAATATAATATCTGTATTTATAATATTTTGTGTTTATTTTGGGAATGAGTATTGCATCGCTCCCATTTTGGACACACACTTGAGTCAATTATTTTGCAAGCTCAATTTCATTTATCCTTAACATATTTTTAGTTCATACTTTTATAGTGTGAATTTATTTTCTTCTTTGTGAATGCGGATAGCCAAGCTCCCATTTGCATTATGGAACATGAACTGATATCTTTTGTGTAATAGCTCGGAGAGGTCTGTAAATTATTGTCTATTATAGATCAGTTGTGGTGATGTTCAGATATAAATGGCTGTTACATAACTTTTGAGGTTCAAACCCTACAGTGTCGGGTTATTTTCTAGTTTGGGTATGAGGATTGCCTCGCTCCTATTTAGATAATGGATACACACTGACTCAATTATTTTTGTAAGGTAAATTTCATTTTATCCATAACATTTTGTTCATAGTTTAACTGTGTAAAGTTATAATGTTTACTTTGTGAATATACATGTGCCCTAATATTATCAATATTTTTTATTCTAAATATTTGAAGGTTGGTGCACCATTAACCGGTTTAAACTCCTCAGCAGTATTTATGCTGCTGACCGTTCCAAGGCGGCACCCCTCTGTGTTCCTCAGATGTTTTTCTATACTTTTTTTGTTGACAATTGTGTGTCTCTTGTTGTTTTCGCGTCTACGGTATGTATCTTCCCCTTTGCCCCTAGTTTTTATTTATCCCCCACCCCGGGTCTCATGTCCCCTTCCCCTGTGCCTTTTGACTTTATGGACTTAATATTCAAGGTGTAAATCTTTTTTAAATTAATGCACATAAATGACATTATATATTCAAAAATATATTCAAAAATATGTTTTAACTTAAAACTTATGTAATTGTTTACATTATCTGTAATAAAGACGACGGTTACCATCATTCTATTATTGAAATAATTGAAATAATTTTTTCGTTAAAATTTGATTTAACTTATTTACTGTAACCGTACCGCATTCGGATATCCTTGGTAAATATTGCACGGCCATTGCTGTCAATTTTTTTTTTTTTTTTTTGGGGGGGGGGAGATATAAACGGAGATATCTCAAATATAAGGTAATGGATTTAATTTCAGTTTGCTTAAGCTTGTTCATTTTGCATTAATCTTTCATCGGATATTCAATTTCTGTCAAATCATTACTAATTAAACCGTTAAAATGAATTAAATCTAAATCGATGTCTTATGTCAATTTGTTTGCTGCAAGATTTTGCAAAGATCTGTTGAGACCTAACGTAACATGTAAAATGAAAAATGTAAACTATCAGATTAATGAATGATAAATATGAAAAGGTTACGTATAGATCTTATAATAAGGACTACCGCATAACCATCTCAAAAGTGATAAAACAGCTAAGGCTAAAAGATCCTCTGATATCTGAGGGTCGAAAGCGTGATAAGCGCATATGTTTTTGATAACTATTATACCTAGATTCCTTAACTCGCATTTTCGAATATTTTTAAGAACAGAACATTTATTTTATAAAATTTGGACCATAAGTACATCATCGTAACAAATTTACAAAATTGATACATTTACATGTAATATAATACAGTCACGTGATAAACCAGTGTTTATAAATATCGAATCGCAATGACACATACATAACATTTACACATTTACATTTAACACGCCCGTTTAACTCACAACGAGTGAAAAATGTCCATCGGTAAAAATGTTGTGAGCAACTTCCGTTCCTCGTTGTGAGCACCCATCTAGGACGTGTGACACGATAAACAAGGTGAGTTTTTCATAATTTTTGAAGATTACAGACATTTATGAAAAAATATCGGAATGCAGTTAGCTAGCGATGTGTTTTCCGAGTATGCACATGTAAAAGATATTGCCTGTTGGTGGACAATTTTGATGGAAATACCGTGCGACGCAGTCACTCGGGGTAGCTGGAAAACTGGAGAGAACTTCTCTCCGGACCAAAATTTAACATTGAAAACGTCGATTCTTGTGAAGTTTTGTGCATTTTAACCTAAAACAGATGCCAACAAGTCTTCAGCGTAAATTATTATCTGAAAGTCTTCATAGAAACGAAGATAAACCCTTTTTTGCTTTAATCCTCGTTGTGAGCACCATAACCTCGTTGTGAGCAAGACAAGCGCAGTCCTTGTCTGATTTTAATATGTAATTCAAATTACGAGAATACAATTTTCAATCTACCAAAAGCAATCAAAACGTTTTTGCACTATAGTTTTTCTTTGCAAAAGTTCGTCTTTTTCTACATATCTTGGCCAGTCTAACATGAATGAAGCTCAGGATAAATACATGCATGTTTATAACTCGCAACACGAAGTATATGCAGTTAAATACATAATTTCCCTCCCCTTATTAGTTCACCAGCATTTGCACAAACAGCAAAACATTTGCAAAATCGTAGGTATATTACCATTAATTTATCTATTAAGCTAAGAATATACTTGTGTAGTGTTTAAAGTTTACAACACACTAAATAAGTAATCCTCCGCGAAAAACGATAGTCGAATAATAACAGATTCAAAATAGTTCTCAGCGTTTGTTTGCTCTGTAGAGCATTTTTCATGATTTTAGTTGCACTGTCTTTTTTTAGAAAGCTCATGACAGTCTGTGTTTGACATTTAAATAGCATTTTCATCATGAAATAGTGGCATTTCTAGAAAACTTCTTGACTTCTTAGGTGTTACACCACTAGTACAATTTTGGGTTAGCTGATTTTGAAAAGAATGTTTTGCAAGAGCCATGACCCAAACTTTTCTTTTGATTTTTATGCATCACTGACAGTTTTTCTAGTAGTTCTAATCTTTTTAAGGCCAGGGCAACGACCCCATGTCCAATCACTAAAATGTTGAAAATTATTATTCATATTCACATGTCATAAATTAACAGAATAAGTAATCAGGGGAGATAATCAGGTTTTTTTTATTTCGGATACTATAGTTGGCACGAGTGAACATCAAACGGGGAGTTTATGAATATTTCAACAATTTTCACAATCTGTGTGATAAAATACATGTGTTTATCCTGAGCTGAAGACTGACAAAAGTGTGTAGAACAAGAACTGTCACGGTAAAATTGACAATGCCCCCGAAGTGGTGCTATATATGTCCTTTGATTTATAGACCAGATATATTATTTGTTTTTTGACAATTAGATCTTCAATGTGAAGGTCATTCAAGGTCAAGGTGAAATAAATATAGGTCAGTTGGAAGGTCTTGTCCAAAGGGGCATTGTGTCCAAATATGAATTAATTCCACTTACTAATAAAGAAGTTATGACCAATGTTAAAGCTTTTGGATGTTCTAGAAGGTCATTCAGGGGTCAAGGTAAAAAAAATACAGATCAGTTTGAAGGTCTTGTCTGAAGGGGTGTTGTGTCCAAATATGAGTAGAATTCGTATACTAATAAGGAAATTATGACCAATTTTTAAGTTTTTGGACAATTTAACCTTCAAGGTGAAGGTCATTCAGGGGTCAAGGTCAGAAGAATAATAGGTCAGTTGGAAGGCTTGTCTAAAGAAGGTGTTGTGCCTAAATATGAATTAAATTGATTTACTAATAAGGACATTATGGACAATCTTAAATGTTTTGGACAATTTGACCTTCAAGGTAAAGGCATTCAGGGGTCAAGTAACAAATACAGGTCCGTATGAAGGTCTTGTGCTAAGGGATGTTGCGTTCAAATATGAATCAAATCCGTTTATCTAATAAGGAAGTTATGGCCAATGTTTAAAGTTTTCGGACGGATTGACGGACGGACAGTTCAAAACTAATATGCCTCCCTTCGGGGTATGCGCAACGTCTTGCAAAGAAATATGCTGCTGTGTAAAAACGTTTTAATTGCTTGGTAGATTAAAAATTATGTTTTCACCATCTGATTACATATAAAAACCAGACACACACTGCGCTTGTCTTACTCACAACGAGGTTATGGTGCTCACAACGAGGATTAAAGCAAAAAAGGGTATATCTTCGTTTCTGTGAAGACTTTCAGGTAATAATTTACGCTGAACACTTGTGGGCATCTGCTTTAGGTAAGAATGCACAAAACTTCACAACAATTGACGTTTTCAATGTTAAATATGGTCCGGAGAGAAGTTCTCTCCAGTTTCCAGCTACCCCGAGTGACTGCGTCGCACGGTATTTCCATCAAATTTGTCCACCAACAGGCAATATCTTTACATGTGCATACTCGGAAAACACATCGCTAGCTAACTGCATTCCGATATTTTTTACATAAATGTCTGTAATCTTCAAAAAAATTATGAAAAAAATCACCTTGTTTATCGTGTCACACGTCCTAGATGGATGCTCACAACGAGGAACGGAAGTTGCTCACAACATTTTTACCGATGGACATTTTTCACTCGTTGTGAGTTAAACGGGCGTGTTTAAAAAAATTACAATTATATGATGTTTTAAGCATATAACTTCATCGTTTTCTAGTCTAATAAGATGGACTTAAATATGTCTAGCAGATGCTCTTAAAGTCAAAGCACGTTAAATATATATATAGCTAAGTTTGTGAGAATGTCGTGCTATCACAATATATATAATAACGTTGATTTCTATCGATTCTTTGGGTACTGTATCGACCTGTTGGATTTTCATAGAATGTGAAGAACCTTAATTTTGTTAAATAACATCTGAAATTGCATAGCAAAATATCTAAGTATTTTTCGTACCTAAAATTACTTTTAATATGATTATAAACTTCTGAAACAGGACAGTTTTCATTATTTACATGCCGCCCTTGAACAAAACTATCGATGATCAGTTTTTAAAACATAATAAAAGTATTTTCACAAACAGTTCAGGCGAATCCATACGTAAGCAAAACCATAATCATATACTAATTTTTTTTCATATTTGACAACAGTTTTTTTCTTCCCAATAAACAATCGTCATATGCAATTCTATAACGCATTCTGTTTAATATTATATTGTCAGTTTTGGTCAGTATAAACCAATATTTAATTATTCTTACACAGATGATAGATAGATAGATAGATAGATAGATAGATAGATAGATAGATAGATAGATAGATAGATAGATAGATAGATAGATAGATAGATAGATAGAATAGATAGATAGATAGATAGATAGATAGATAGATAGATAGATAGATAGATAGATAGATAGATAGATAGATAGATAGATAGATAGATAGATAGATAGATAGATAGATAGATAGATAGATAGATAGATAGATAGATAGATAGATAGATAGATAGATAGATAGATAGATAGATAGATAGATAGATAGATAGATAGATAGATAGATAGATAGATAGATAGATAGATAGATAGATAGATAGATAGATAGATAGATAGATAGATAGATAGATAGATACTTTATTAACTTAAATTTTTACAAGTTTTTTTCGTTATATGATAAAAATTTACAATCACATGACAACGGCATACATAGGAACATTGAAATTAGTGCATAACATAGTGGGAGAAAGTAAACACACACACGCACGCACACACGTACACCAACACACACACGCACGCCACGGTAAAAAATAATATTATCACATGGAGAAGGAGGATGGGTATGTGAATACAGTTGCAATTCAGTTTATGAATACAAAAAATATACACAACCTAGATTTAGTAAAGTTCAATATGCAAACAACATTTACTAGTAGATGGTATAAATGATATGAAAAACTAAACAATTTGACTCGCTCTAACAGAAAAAAGCTTTATACAAAAATTTACCGAGATTCTTTACTATTTTAAAATTCCTAGATTGCATCAATTCTACAAATTTGTACACACTTGGATGTCTGTAATAATAAGATTTTATAAAAATCTTTCTTAATTCATCGTAAAACGGGCAAATGATTACAAAATGATATTCATCTTCTTTATCGTTTTTGTTACAAAGTAAGCATTTTCTTTGATTGCGGTCTATTCTATTTGGCGCATATCGGCCTGTTTCAATTCTCAGTTTATGTGATGATAAACGCAGTCTGGATGTAGCAATTCTAAACTTTTTAGGTAAAATGTCTATATAAGATTCAAATTCAAAACTATTTTTAATATATCCATACGATCCTTCACTGGTAGATAACTTACGTTCCCATTTTTGTTTAAAAACATCAGTTACTCTTCCTTTAAACAAAATATGAATTTTTTTCAAGTCAACTAAACCTAGATTGTACCATACATAGGAAAATCCGTATTCATCTAAAAGAGATTTAACATTATAAACCCAATTATTTTATTATTCTTAATATCAAGTAGACAATCATATAGTTTACTGATCAAGATATTTTCCGTCGATACAGTTTTGCACCAAAATTTAATAATTCTAACATATCTATTTATATACATTAGAAATCGACCTAACTCTCCATAAATACTATTTGTACATGTTGACATTTTAACATTTAATAATTGTTTACAAAATTTTAAATGAACACGTTCTATTTCTTTCGATTTTCCAAAGCCCAATATTTCGCATCCGTAATTCAATGTGGCGGCAACAAAAGCATCAAACAGTTGGCACATAACAGAGGGTTTAACGGCATAATGTTTTGTTTTATGTATTAAAACATTCAAAGCTTTTAATCCTTTACCTACTAATGTCGTCTGATTTAAAGTATAAGAGCCCGTGTAATTAAAAACAGTGCCTAGATAATTAAAGTTATTTACAGTTTCTATTAAGCTACCTTTGTATGTCCATTTTTCGTTTGCATTTAACGGGCCTCGCTTTCTGAATACAACATTTTTTGTTTTATCAGTGTTGACTTCAAGCCCCCACTTATCACAATATTCATTTAGCAAATCAAGACTATGCTGTAATTCCACAGGACTTTTACCAAGTAAAACCATATCATCAGCAAATAATAAAAGAATGAAAGTAATATCGCCAAGAGTTAAACCACACAACGGACTATCTTGTAAGAACAGTTCTAGGTCCTCTATAAAAAGAGAAAATAGTAGAGGCGACATTATCTCCCCTTGTTTCAAGCCCACAGCGCATGCAAAAAAGTCTGAGTAAGAGTTACAAGCCTTTACACATGTTTTAACATGTGAATACATACTTCTTAAAATTCGCAAAGCTTTGCCACCTATACCTAGCTTATATAATTTTAAAAATAAACCATTTAAATATACACTGTCAAAGGCACGCTTTAAATCAATAAAGCAACAATAAAGACGATTTTTATCATTTAAGATTTTTTGAACGATAGCATTAAGAACAAAAATTGCATCAGTAGTTGACCGACCTTGACGAAATCCGAATTGCGCATCACTCAATCTACTGTTATTTTCGGCCCAGCATGAAATTCGTTTATTCAAAATACCTGTAAAAATTTTTGATAAACAACTTACTAATGTAATCCCTCTACACGTAACGAAACTTATAAGTACCCCAAAAACAAACTTGCATTAAACACGTGTTATTTTAAAAATATGCACATTAGATAATGATTATATGTAATGCCCCAATTTGTCGTCTGCTCAAAATGAATTTATGCAAAATTAACCATGCAAACCATACTTTGAGAGTGGTCGTTGAAAATCGAAAACGAGCACGTGCACTTCGTGCAACTTACCATAATGACAAATATCAAAATATGTATCGATAGAGTGTAGATGTGCCTAACATAAAAACACAAAACATGGCTCGTATGTCGTTGCAAGAACGTGCAATCGCTATTGGACTGTTAGAAGCCGGAGCGTCTCATGAGCAGGTATGTGGTTCAATACTCATTGTTCGTTTTATTGCATTTCAGTGCATGCATTCTACGACAAGCCCGTTGCATATCAGTATTGTGAACCTTGTAATCATTTGGTTTTTTTTTCTAGGTTGCCCGAAGAATGCGTGTTACAAAAAAGTCTATTACTAGACTGGCCTCAAAGTACAGACGTACCGGAAGTGTCGCCAATCTTCCGAGGAGACCACGTGGTAGCGTGACAACACGCAGACAAGACCGGTTTATGGTTTTATCGCACCTCCGCCAGCGGACGCGCACAGCAGTAGAAACAGCAAGGGCGACATTTGGGACTCACGGACGGCCAATCAGCAGCATCACAGTCCGATCGCGCCTCAGATCCGTTGGTATTCGTGCCAGACGGCCGTATCGGGGAATTGTACTGCGTGGACACCACCGTCGTGCACGTTTCCGCTGGGCGAGGACTCATCTGAGATTCACACGTGCGGACTGGGCACAAGTCTTACCGATGAGTCCCGTTTCAATGTTCAGGGAAATGATGGGAAACCCGTGTGTACCGCCGACGTGGTGAGCGTTATGCTGATGCGTGCGTCGTAGAAAGAGATCAGTTCGGCGGCGGCTCCGTAATGATATTGGCACGTGAAAACACCACGTGTTGCAATTCAAGGGAACTTAAATGCAGCTCGTTACCAGAACGAAATTCTTCGCCCCGTTGCCATTCCCATTATTCAACAGAACAGGGGCATGACACTAATGCAAGACGGGGCAACGAGCCACACTGCACGCACAACACGGGCACTCTTGCAACAGCAGAATGTCAACGTACTGCCCTGGCCGTCAAAGTCGCCCGATCTCAACCCGATTGAGAACATATGGGATGAACTTGGCCGGCGTGTCTACAGAGGCCCGAATGCATCCACCAACCAAAGAGAACTACACAACCGACTAATGCAAGAATGGGCTAATATCCCAGTGGCTTATTTTAGAAATTTCATTATGTCAATGCGATCACGGTGCTTAGCAGTAATTAACGCAAACGGTGGACATACGCGATATTGACTTCATAAGACTCTGGTGCGAATTTGTGTACTGGTAGTGATCTCGGTTTATGACCTTTTTTGTTAAGTTTGAGTTGTTTATAAATGAATTTTGTTGTTATGAAATGTTAAAAATATGATTAAACTTTACACAGCATAAGTTTTAAATATTTGCGTTAATCATATCATAATTTATGCTGAAAACTATAACTGGGGTACTTATAAGTTTCGTTAAGTGTATAATTACGAGCATCACAGGGATCGTTTTTCTTACAAATAGGTATAATTATGCCCTCTGACCATTTATCTGGAAAGTGACCAGTATTTAAAATAATGTTGAAAAGATCTACTAAATGAGAGACAATATATCGATACATGATATAAAGTATTCGTTTAAAAGCATATCATTCCCAAAAGCTTTATTCCTTTTCAAATTTTTAACAACAGACAATAATTCTTCTACAGTTATTGTACTATTTAGTTCACCAAAACATCCCTCCTGGCCAAAATCATGATTATTTAAAAAATTCTCTGCTTCCTCAGTTTCAAATTGTGATATTTCACTTTGAAGAGACGAAAAATAGTTGAAAAAATCCCTATTTGTTAAATTGCCACTGATATTACCTTTTGATTTACAATTGAATAATCTCAAAAAATCTCTTGGCTTTGAGTGTCTAAGATTTTGTAATTGGGTAATTTTATTTACTTCATACTGTCTACGTTTTCTTTTTATCAAACTTTTATAAACAGCCTTATTATTTAAAATGTGTATTCTATTTTCCTCCGTTTTTGATATATTATACATATTTACAGCATTTAAATAAACATATTTAGCATTATGACAGTCATGATCGAACCAGTCAGCCTTTTTAAAAATTGTATTGTGCCCTTTGCGCGTGACTCGCGAGACACGTTTACAAAACGGTGGTTCAGCTACTTTCTTAATAATATCAGTGAAAGACTGAACACAACTATTTACGTCATCAGCGTTTGAAATGTCAGAATTTAAAAATAAATCGTTTAATTCATTTAACTGGCCAATTATACCGCGCCTAAAATAGATAAATACAGAATCCCTAAAGAAAGCCCAACACGGCAAAATTGAAAATGTTGCAGGACAGTTTTGATTGAGCCTGTTCTGTTCATGGACGGTACTGGAAAGTGCAAGTTACCGTCTACGCCCCCTAGCACCGGCTTAAGCATAATTCAACATTTAAACACTAAAATGGTGAAATTTTGAATTTAGAAACATCCGCAGATGTGTTCATACGGCGGTTAACATGGAACCTTCAATGTGACACAGTAGTGTCATTCCATGAAAAGCGGCGTATGGTCCCCAAGTAAAAGAATGCGTGCGTCCTTAACGAGAAAACAATTGACGGAACTAAATAAAATGGAATTTTGAAAGGGGATCTGAGGTTATGAAGCCTGCATATCACAGATAAGACGTCAAAAGACAAATTTAAAAAGCAGGCAACATATCCTAAGGGTGATTCAACATTATTCAAGTAGAAATATTGGAACCACCCAACTAGAAAATGCCGAAAGTTGAAACAAAAAATACCACAAGCACAACAATAATGTCGTGCTGAACGATCTTCAAGGATCGAAAATATAACATCATTGATTAAATGTACGGGGTGACTTTTTACAGCCGCCACACGGCACAAATAACACGGATGTGATCATAAAGTCGGATTTTAAATCATCATTCCATTGTATCCTGACTGATTCATTTCATCAGTATTATCAGGAGATATATAATTACATATTATTGTGAAGGATAACGGACAATGGTCCGACCATTCATTAAAAGGCTGAACGGTAAAATCATCAATACATTCAAATTTATTTTCATTCAATAATAGATAGTCAATCGTACTTGACCCGAGACTGTTTGCATATGTAAATGAACCGTTTGCGTCATTTCCTAACCTTCCATTGGCTAAACGTAAATTACACATCAAACACAGATCGATAAGTGTTAAACCCATTGCATTAATTGTATTATCAATATTATTACGTGGACAAGAGACATCTGGTGAATAATCGACGTCATCTATGAAATCTACATAACGGTCATTTTCTATAAAATCTTTCTTCGAGCCTACTCGTGCATTCCAGTCTCCGGCCAAGAACAATTTACCCAATGATTGATACATATTAATATCATTTTGTAATAAATCAAACAAATTTACATTGACAACATTATATGCAGGGGAATTCTCGACCCATACACCTGCAATAAATACATCAGTATCAAAATTGAAAAAGTGTTTATCTAATTTAAACCATAAAATAGTGTCATGATTGTTCTGTATTAATTTTACACCTTTACAAATTGAGTCTTTAATATAAACATAAACACATCTCATAATATAAAGAGGATATCGTGCAAGTTCACCATATACAGCCGTTGACCATGTCGTCGTTTTGACCTTTAATAATTTTTTTACAAAATTTGAGATGAATTCTTTCATTTTTTTTTTAGATTTACTGGATCCCTATATTTCTGATGCATAACCAACAAATGAATCAAATAATTGACAAATAATTTTAGGCTTTAATCTATATTTGTGACAATTAATAAGTAACAAATTTAAGGCGTTCAATGCTTTACCAACTAAATGCTCTTGATTTAGAACAAAACTACCTGTATAATTAAAAATTGTACCCAAATAGTTAAAATTATGAAAATTGTCAAGTCTTATACCGTTGTAGAAAAATTCTTCATTACTTAATAAACCACCACGCCTCCTAAATACATTAAGTACACTTAATCTTTAATAGTTGATTTACCGCATCTGGCGATTCACATCATCAGCAAACAACAGCAAAATAAGTATAATATTGTCAATAGTAAGACCATAGTCTGTATATAACTCTTTAAGCAAGTATATATCGCGATATTATATTTTAAAACGTATTGTTTAGTTTTATTATGAAAACATATTAATTTTTGTTATAAGACAGCGTGACAAATAGCAAGCGCCCGGCTAGCTTAGTCGGTAGAGCATCAGACTTTTAAGGATGAAGAACCTCTGATATCTGAGAGTCGTGTGTTCAAGTCCCCCATTGGGCATATATATTTCTAAAAATATCTTTACGCGTTCGTTTTGTAATATAACTAGGTTACACATCGTAAAAAAACATTTCAAGGATATTTTCTCCGGATATTGAAATAAATAAAAAAAGAATGAACAGATGATACGGATTTTTGGAAGAGTTTTAGTTGGTATGTGTTAACTTAAAATACCGCTTGCATTAAACAAAGTAATTGGTTTTCATGAAAAAGAACGTAAAGGTAAGTTCTTCAACTTGACAGTTTTATAAACGACATGTGTTGTTATCACAATTGATAAGTATGAAAGTATAAAAGCGAATTGATAACGAATTCAAACACCCGCTTAACAAACTCGATATGGTATCAAACAGTTTAGCTAAATGCCCCTCTGCTATCTGAGGGTCGAAGGCGTGATGAGTGCATATGCTTTCATAAATATTATATCTCGATTTGTTTATTTGTAGGCAGATGTATCGCGATATTATATTTTGAAACGTATTGTTTAGTTTTTTTATTGTAAAACTTTTCGTTTCCATAATATGAACGCATGGATAAATACTTCAACTTGACAGTTTTCAAAACGACATGTGATGTTATTTCATTTGATGTTCGTATGTTTTCAATAGTCATTATTCATATGTTCACGTCATAATTTTTTGATTAAAATTTAAAGTTTATATAAAATGAAATTGGAAAAGCGAATGGAAAAAAATACCAAACACCCGCTTAACCATCTCGAAAGAATCAATCAAACAGCTAAGGCAAAAAGATCCTATGATAAGGTGTGATAAGCTTATATACTTTTGAAAATTATTTAACCTTGTTTCCTTTTCTTACATTTTCGATTGTTTTAGTCAATAATATATTGCGATATTATATTTCAAAACGTATTTTTTTTTTTTAGTTTTTTTTTGATGTTCCATGTTGTGCGTAAGTATTTTTATAAAATTATCTTTGCGTTAGTTTAATACAATTTTTCTACTACTATTCAGCCCGGAAATAAAATAATTCACAAATATACTCGGAAATAAATTAAAAATCAAAAGCATAACAGTTTGATTTATCGTTGTTCATAATTTTAAGTTAGATTTTGCTCTTAAGAAGTCTTGGCTCGTAAATGGGCGATGGTCTTATGCACTAAACAGGGAAGGCTGTTGTTACTGTCAATGTTTACATTAACGTGTATCCTATAAAGTCTCTATAATCATGGAACCTTTTAGCATGATGGTACCAAACTTGACGCACAAAAGAGACCAATTATACAGGCACATATATAAGATTTATTAATGTATATCTTTACCTTAGCGCAGTAACGGGTTAACACATATTAGATGTAATAGGAATTAATGTTTTACTGCACGATTTATGTATTCAAGTAGTTGCAAATATAAACCTGCTTACGTTGAACGACATTTTATTTTGCCACTAACATCATTTTCGTGACATGAATATCAAAGATGTGATTAAACTCATCACAACGTACCTATGAGTTTTATATTGTATGCAGACAATATCGTTATATGTTCATTAAGATTTACTTGTCTGCCAATTCCAGGAAAAAATAAAGAAAATACATTTGACTTCCTTTTGTAACAATTGCTTTCATCAAACTTTGCAAACAATGTTATTTCTTATAATGTTTAACGTTTGAGATAATGACACTTCTTTCCCTAAATTAATTCTAGAATGACAACAAGAATGAAAATAATTGTTTTGTCGCCGAAATGCATTCCAATATTATTAAGCAATCACCAGTTTGGTTTTGATTTGATCTATTTTATCATTATATCTTAAAGCGTACTTATAGTTTTGGAGGACAAACAAAAGCAGCACTTTATTAATATAATTTCCTTCATATGTATAGTTATGTATTAGAATTATGACAGTAAGTACTAATAGTGTTACAAAATTTTGAATTCCACCTCGAAAACCATTATCCTTTTTTGTAATAAAAAATAAAGGCCGAAAGACTGTGGACACAGTTTAACATAGCCATCTCGTGTTTTTAATACATAATCGCTTGTAATAAGGACAAAACAATGGCAAGGATGTTTAAGCCTAAGCAACATTGGACACGCAGTCAAATGGAAGTAATATTACTTATTGTTTAGACAGAAGTATTTGCAATTTTCTTGTTTACTTTTCCCATTTCCTCCTCGCGTGATAAGTTGATTGACATTTTCTTATCAGATTATGTAAATGAAAATGATTTCTGTAATAAATAAAATGAGTTTGCGTACGGGCAAAGAGTGCTCATATTGCCAGAAATTTAATAAAACATATCATAAAATACATTTGTCAGATGTAATTGACATATATGTCACGAGCGTGTCATAATGAAGGTTCAATGATAAGCGCCATATGAATACATCTGCGGCTATTTTTTAATTACAAAGACCACAATTGGCGTGTTTAAATGTCAAGTTAAACATGATCCGGTGCTAGGGCGTGCTGCCGATAGCTTGAAAGTACCACTATCGTCCATAAATAGGCCAATGCAAATCGAGCTGTAACATTTTAAGTTTTGTCATTCTAGACGTTCTTAAGGGACTTTTTCCTCTCTGCTTTTATAAATAAAACTCATGAACGATTAACTGAAAATATCTTTTTTATGAATAATCGCCCTCGTTGAATTATATCATTATACCTCAAGTAATTAATTTACTATATAGTTGTGTATGATGTTGAGGATAACAAGATGTAATGTCAAATGAAAATATAAAGTTTCTGCCGGATGACGTAACAAAACGGCTCTTAAGAATATACGGAGTGCCGGGTTTTAGTTAATTGTGAATACACTGAACATGTCTGCATTAACTGTTAATTTGTTCGGTATTATTTAAAAGATCACATCCCACGATGGAACAAGATGTTCACCCCTGACAAGATAATGTCAACAGTTGTTTCATTTATAGCTTTATCTCGTGACCGTAAAAAGGAGAATAAAGATTAATAAGATTAATAGATTAATAAGGAAAAGCGTCGGTTACAAAACGCAACACCTCTCCTGCCCTATCCCCCGACACAACACAGTCACACAAGCAGGGTACTCAGAAGATACCGAGCACAAAAGCGGGAGAGGACATGTAAATCGATTCAAGTAAACATCACTCTTTTTATCGACGACAAAAATGAAAAACAGAAAAGCAAACAGTGGGAAATGAACACATGATTCAGCAGTTCCTGTTCAAACAAAATAACTACTTTTAAAAATAACAAGTTTGAGGTAAAAGCATTGAAGAATGTTTCAGTACAAATTTAAGGACTAAACACTATTCTTATCATGCACGATTACCTGATCACCATTTGATCAAATATGATCTAAAACATTGATTTTTAAATTCAAAGGGTTGCTGATGATTTATGCCAAAGTTTGAAAAAAAACAACAAAAAAACATTCGTTTGATAATGAAAGTAATTTTATGAAAGTAATTTGCTTTTTTGTCTGCTGTCTGATTGTTTCATCTGTTAATTGTAGGAAAAAAAATAACACGTATAAAAAAAAAGAAACATCGACAGTTACCGTAAATTGAAGTTAAAGTGATACCTTTATCAAACTTCAAGTTGTTTCTTTAATTGATAAGAGCTTTGCTTGCCAATTAATTGATGAAAACATAGAAAAGTTTCTATCATATGTTTCAATTTTCCAAGATTGTTTGTTATCGTCGCCTATGAATAGAAATTATAAATAAAAGAAACCCAATACTTATTGAACGGCATCGGTAACGGCAGCTATTAATACAAATTACCGTGACCAAACATTTATCGCTTCATAATAACGTTTGATTGATAATGGCAATATTAAACTTAACATGTATTCGTTTTTCAACAAAACGGTAATTTGTGATAATCATTGTAGAGAAGTTCATCTTAAGTATATTTCGCTGTAACTAACATAAATCAATATTTATAATTAAATGAATTGTGAATAGATTGAATGTTACCTGGGTTGCCAAGTATTAAATGAGAGAATAAAGCAATTGTATATATCACTGTTCCCGTTGGTAGATTCCGAACCGTTTTCATGAGGAAACATCTAACAGAAACAACTCATTTAATGCACTTTAATGCACTATGTGGACTAATACCATCACATTGTTACTCTTTCATTGATACATAAAAGAACTGATCAAGAAATCATGCTATCTTGGTCTGTCAGGCGTTAAGTTTGCGCTGAATTGTAGTTATAGCTATATCAATACGTTCACTCACTAAACTCTTGTAAAAAGATACTTTTTTCTAAAATGTTTCTGTTAAACATTAACAAGCTTTCAATAAAAATAATCGTCAGCTATATTTCCGCACTCACTTGTGTCATACGTGTTGATGCTTTAGTTATCTTTTTAAAAAAAACAGATTCACGCGCTAATTGAGATGCAATTTCAACTAAAGTTTCGTTTCAAGTTTTATTTTCTTGGTGCTGATAAAATTACGATGATATATTAAGAACATTTTTATTTACATAACCATTTATGCGACGTATGGCATTTTATCCGTACAATGTTAAATTTTTATTATTTTTAACTATTCTATTATTACTCGTATCTTTCATATCAGATAAGAGCTTCCGTTAGTTTCACAAATGCTAGAATTTGCATCTGACATGGGGGTTGTTAGCACAGGTGCTCGTCCAGTCTTGGTGCTCATACAAAAAATATTGAACTTAAAAAAAAGAAAGAAAAAAACAACTATTCTGAGTTGAGTGAAATAAAAAAGTAGGATTTTTTTTCCTATATACCATTACTACGAAAAGGTCACCTAGTCGCCGTAACGCTATAGAGCTTTACTGGGACACGCTGTGGAACAACCACAATGTCGAGTTCTGTAACAATAGAAGATATTTTGCTACTCTTTACGCATCATGCTTTTAGAAAATTTTAAACATTCTTCCTCTACCTTACATACAATCTTAAATAATCTACACTTAAACTCGGACACTCCAACTTGTTAACATTTTGCAAAACAACAGTGAGTATCGGCCATTTTGTCGAAAACGAAAGTACAAAACATTCACCGTATTGTTCCGCTGTCTTGGTCCCCTGCGACTACGTTCACTGAACAATAGACAACAGTAAACAATAAATTGATGGTTACTGTTGTCTACTGTTCTGCGGAGAGCGGAACAGTACGATGTAGGTTTTGTACTTTCGTTTTCGACAAAATGGCCGACCAATAACGGAACCTGTGCAAGATTTTTAACAAATTGGAGTGTCCGAGTTTAAATGTAAGTCATTTAAGATTGTATATAAGGTAGACGAAGAATGTTAACAATTAGCAAAATAGCCTGTATTGTTACAGAACTGGCCATTGTTGTTGTTCCACGGCGTATCCTAGTAAAGCTCCATAGCGTTTCGGCTACTTGGTGACCTATTCCATTTTTTCTTTCACTCAACCCAGAATTGATGTTTTTTTTTTCTTTTTTAATTGCATTTTTTTAATATGGGCACCAAGACTGGACGAGCAACTGTGGTTGTTAAATGAATCGCGTGCTCCAAAATGACGTCATTTCTGTGCATTTAATGTGTAAAAAGGATTACATCATTTCGCCATTTTGATTGAAGTTATGAATTCATATCTTTCTATAAGAAAATGATACTTAATAAAATGATACAGCAATTAATTTCTATTAACGTAATTTCCTGAGGTCAACCATATAAAATAAGGTGTAATATACAATGAAGAAAAAACCTTGTTATGAGTTAGATGTTGACTTAATACCCGCCACAAGCATCTCGCAATAACCCTCGGAAATGATATTCAGATCTAAACTGCAACACAAGACAGGTAATACAAGTATAATTGCTAGTTAATAATGAAATACAACTGTGAGATATTTAGGTGAACATATGATATTTCAATATTTGTACCGAAAAGTAATTTGCAATGATTACCAGTATGAATTGTTTCTAGGAAACTATTAAACAACAACAAGGATATCTTCCAGCAGAGTCATGCATTTAACGCGGGAACTAAACACAATGTGTCTCGTGTCTGTTAATTATGTGTATTGTTTGTAACGAACAGGTAAAAAAGATGAACGGCAGAACAAAACATTGGATGGAAGTGAGTTGATTGTCCCTTGTATAGAAGATACTTGATTTCTTGCCAACTCGGATTGATACTTAATCCCGTTGACACAGTGAGACATAAATGCTGTCAAATAAGTCTGCCTAGCACCAAAATAAGCAGGGAGATAACCTAAAAATAGCACTATCATTATCAAATTATGTAATTGAAGTACAAAATGTGAGCAGCATTGACATATTCATTGTTATCAAGGTTTTCACGTGGGCCATTATCGACAATATTTAGTACTTCTGTAAATTAGCCGAAACGATCCTTTTCTTTTATCAAATTTATCAAAATAAACACAATTTTTTACCAAAGGAAATTAGTGTTTTTATCTTACTATATTCAAAGTGCTTATAGATTCTAGTGGCATTTTACTGTTTATCTCACAATCCAATTTCCTTTTGCTCTGTATATCTACTATGAGCGGTTCCCTTTGACTTTTTGTATTTAGATTAATAATAAAATAAATCATTTAACACGTAAAATATCATTATATCATTTCATATGATTAACATTTTTAACTTTTGCTCGATATGTTATATAATAATTACCTTTAAGAACAGTGATTTTTTCATTATAACGATATCTTTTTCTTAACAAAAGTAGTCTCTCGAATAAATTAGAACATGTTTGTGGTATTAAAATATATTTTGTAACAAACTCCATTCGTTAATATTTGAGACAAACTTACATGATATAAAAACTTTATATAATCGATATGGAATTTATAACCTTCTTTCCAGCATGCATTGAAAAAGCAGTCATTTTTTGTTTCAAGAAGAAGGAAGGACAGTATCCTCACGTACAGACTCAATCAAACCGAGTCTGCAATTTTCATGTTATTTTGCTGATTTTAATGCTTCTGATCACCATTTTACAGATATCGACACAATGTAAAAACTGCAAAATGAAGACAAATATAACATATTGCGGATTGATCAGATATTGAAACTTCTCTTTAAAATCGTATGTCACGTGTCATTGTATAAAATTGCAGTTTTGTATTGTATAAGTTTCATAGTAACCCTGATAACCTTTATCGTTATATAAAAACTTGATAATATCATCAAACTAAATCAAAATGTAGAAATATAAAATTTCATGAATAATTTTAGTATGTATATTGGATTTTTGTATAGTGGTGGGTAAAAGCTTTATAAATGATTTATCGTGATTTCATGACAAGGCTGATGAATAACTTATACTAGTATTTCTGGTTGACTTTTTTTATCATGTAACAGTAAATAATACTAAGTCTTAAGAAATAGATATCAATTCTGAGTGCATTGTTGTAGAATTCTTTTTTTATGAATATGCTAAGAATGGAAATAGATATTAATGTGTCGTGCATTATAGTACAATAATGAACGGTTCAGTTCAAATGCGTAGAATATAATCACGAAGGCCGATAGGCCAGAATGATTAATTACAATGCATTTGAACAAAAAGATAAACTATCAACATTTTTAATATTACAAAAATTAATTAGTCGAAGTTTGCGTCAACAAGATGCAATCGATGTAAATATCTTAGACGTGAATACATCTTGATTTCACTTTTATTTTATTCAAATTGAAAAGGAATCCTTTCCTTTGAAAAAGATGTCAGAAGATTTTGTTATGCGTATAGTTTGTCTTTATCGTGTTCTTTTTATGATTATGTAAATTCTTTAAAATATTTTCAGAAACTTTGTAATCGAGGAGGAAATGTTAAACATTTTCATATTCACACGTGTCACTATGATAATTAAAAACCTAAATAACTAAAGGTAAAATTATAAGTTGATCATACTTTATGTTATAATGGGTAAGAAAAAGGTGCATTATCGTACTTTCACTTTCATGCCGCTCTTTCTCCGTTTTAAGCAAATAGCAATACATACAAAACGAAAAAGATGTAAAATGTATGAGGACATCATTCCCGTTAAGATAACTATTTTATTTTCTTTAACGACATCTTTGCATCATGATGTTATAATGTTTCATTAAGAATCTTTATTGTCATAGTATAGTTTTGTTTTATTTTAGTAAAAACATGATAAAATGTATTCCGAATATGTTAACCTTGATATAAGTATGTGTGCAGTTTTACGGTCGTGTGAAGACAGATTGGCTTTTTTATAAGTCTGTTTTACGTAAGTCTTTTATCTTTTTGTAATGTACAAATCAGTAATATAGTATTGCAACATTATTACGAGACACGTTTGCTAATCTACTGTTAACATTACAAAAAGTGGATGGAAAAAACTAATCCTTTACGCTTCACGTTAATCCGATAATAGGGAATATGAAACGTTTCCTAACAGTGGTTTTTCTTAAGGGGTATTTCTGATGTATTTTTTTATGCAACATGAAAAAAATTACTTCTTGATTCTTTCATTAAAATTTAATTATTAAAAAAAAAAAAAAAAAAAAAAAAAAAAAAAACTTCTTGATTTTTTGTTCGTAGGCGTCACTGTTTGAACAACTTTTTTGTAGTAGTTTGTAACAAAAAGAATTGAATTATCAATTGTACAAGATGATGTCTTCGTTTGAAATGTAAAAGCTAAAGAAGTTTTCGATCAAACTTTCATAGCCTTTTGGCTAGGAGGGTAACGAACATTTTATTTGTATTGTGAACTTTTCAACTGTCGTATGCAGCAGAGCAGAATTGTTGCCAAAGTTTTTCATCTTAGAAGAATCGAGTTTTGTTGAACTTTTTGGTATTTACTTCTGTTTGAGAAGAATTGGTATGCAGCCAGAGTATTTCCAATATGTCAAATTTGCGTAAAGGAAACAGGCCAAATTACCGAAAAATGCACGAAGGGGACGCAGATTCGGATCCAGAGCCGGAAAATTCACAAACTCAGCAACCGGTGAAAGTTGAGAAAAAGTCCTCGTCCGTTTCCTCCTTGTTGTTTGTTGAAGAAAATGTCAGCGAGGACGACGATATGTTGCAGATGATGGCTGAACTAGAACAGTTAGAGAAGGAAGAAATTCAGGAAAAGTAAGAGCTCCGCATAAAATTGAACAAGAAAAGGGCAGAGGTCAAGGCCTTAAAAGGTAAAGCATGTAAAGCAAAACATTCAGTTAAAAATACAGAACTTTTAGATAAAATTTCATCGTCAGATTTGACAATTAAAGATTTGAGAGGCTTAAAAAAGCTCAAGAAGGAAGCAAAAAAGGAATCCAAAAAAATTGGTCTCTTCAGTTCCAGTGAATCTGAAGTATATTCGGATGACAGCAGTGATTCGGACATTTCGTCATCAAGTAATGTAGAATCCAGTTCGGATAGTGAAGAAGAATCTGTTGAAGGGTCAAGTTATAAAAAGAAAAAACTTGTAAATAAGCATAAAAAATCTTGTAAAAAGTCAGGTATTGTTCAGAAATCCTCTGACAAAATTAGATACAAGCAGCGTTATCCACATTCACAATTACGATATGAATTTGTTAGTCATGATATTTCTTTTCAGAATTTAGATCTAAACTTGTTCGTTGCTGGGGAATTAGAAATAATTTCGGACCCCAAAACAAAGGGTTCTGAGCAAACCGGAAGGTTAGCTCTTTTAAAAAGAATTATGTATTTGAATACATCTCATGATTTTAAACTATTAAAATCATACTACGCAGCTGTCCTTAGGGAAATTGAACTAGGTTCTAAATCTTGGAATGATGATTTCACTTATTTAGAATTAGTATTATTTAATTTCAATTACTCTTCTAGTAAGAGTTCTTTGCAGCAGGGCGCCAAACCCAAAAAAATATCCTTCGTCTCAATATTCCAAACCATTTGCTGACACGGACAGTTCTCCAGTATGGTTTTGTTCTGCATATCAAAGAAATAGATGCGAACAAAAACATAATCACATGATTGTTGTTCGGGGAAAAATGCATATGGCTCAGCATATTTGTGCCACATGTTGGATTAGAGATAAGGTTAAACTTCAACATCCTGAAAGCTCTTCTTCCTGTCCACATACTTTAGCGTGACAATGTAATGTAAATTCTAATTTTGTGGATGAAAATAAATTAGAAGATATCTTTTTACCAAAATTTCTTTGTGCTAATAAATCTACAAGATTGTTAGAATATCAAATGAATTCACATTCCAGTCAAATAAGAAGTAAGGTAATAAGTCCGCTAGAGTCACATATTTGTAATCATACAAATAAATGTTCACTTTGTATGGAAATTAAAAAGGGCCCTAGTGTTTCTCAATCTTTACATAAGGTTAGAATTCATAAAGCTGTTAAACAGTCAGGCAAATATAATTTTGAGAGGTGTCGTATTAGAATAAACGACAGGATCAATACTGATTATTTGCGTACTTGTCTGAAGCATTTTGATTACAAAGATTTACTTGTTTGTGACTTGTTAGAGTTTGGATTTCCTTTGGGTTTCCAGGGTGATGAAAATATGTTAAAGCCAACTAAAAAGGTATCACATTATAAGAACTATAAAGGAGCTACCGAATTTCCTGTTGAAATTGAAAAATATTTGGTCAAGGAATTAAGCCATGCAGCTGTCATTGGTCCTTTTAAAAATAACCCGTTTGATGATAATCTTTTGATTTCACCCTTAAATTCTGTTCCTAAAAAGTCAGTTTCTGAGAGAAGGGTTATTTTGGATCTCAGTAGTTCTACTTCCAATGCTGTGAATGATTACATTGACAAAGATGTATATTTAGGGGAATCTATTTCTTTAGTATTTCCAAAGATTGACGATTTTATTAAACTTATTTTAGCCAAAGGTCAAGGTTGTTTAATGTTTAAAAAAGATTTAAGACGTGCTTATAGACAAATAAGCATATGTCCTTCACAATACAATCTAGTATCATTTGTTTGGGATAAGCATATTTTTTGTGATACAGTTTTATCAATGGGTTTACGCAGTGCTGCTGCTATTTGTCAAAGGGTGACTAACGCTTTAGCATTTATTTTATATAATTTTGGTATTTGTATTCTCAATTATCTGGATGATTTTGCAGGTGTTGAGAGACCCGAGAATGCTCATATGGCTTATTCTACTTTAGGAAAGGTTTTAGAATATAGTGGGATAGAAGAGTCCTTAGATAAAAGCTGTCCTCCTGCCAGTGTAATGAGCTTTTTAGGAGTGTTATTTAATACTTCAGAAATGACCATGGAGATCACTCCAGACAGACTGGAAGAAATTAATATTCTTCTTTCACTTTGGTTACATAAAGAAAAAGCCTCTATTAAGGAAGTACAGTCCTTACTGGGTAAACTGAATTTTATTGGCTCTTGTGTTAAATCCAGTAGGGTGTTTGTTAGTCGGTTGTTAAACTGGTTAAGAGATTTGCATGGTTCTCCCAGTAATATGATTTTTGATATTCCTCAGGAGGTTACAAAAGATATCCTGTGGTGGGGTACATTTTTACCTTTATATAATGGAGTATCTTTGATTTCACTGGGCTCGTGGTCAGAGCCAGATGCTATATTTTCTTCAGATTCTTGTTTAGAATCTTGTGGTGGTTTTTGGAAGGGTAATTTCTTTCATTCTGTTTTTCCTTCTTTTATTTTAGGAAAACAGTTACATATTGGGGCCCTTGAAATGTTGTCTTTGGTTGTATGTGTCCATTTATGGGGAAGCAATTTTAAGCACAAGCGTATTTTAGTTCTTTGTGATAATTTGTCAGTCTGCATCACTTTAAATACTGGGAAATCACGTTGTCCTTTTTTGCAGTCTTGTCTCAGAGAGATTTGTTATTTTGCGGCAATTAATGAATTTGAAATTAAGGCACAACATTTACCCTCCGAACATAATCGAATAGCAGATCATTTATCAAGATGGGGTTTGAATCCAATTCATGAAATACAGTTTAAGTTGTTAACCAATGAATATGATTTGCTAGAGTGGAAAGTTGATGAGTCTGTGTTTCATTTTGTCAACAATTGGTAATGTGGATTTAAAGTCTTCATTGTATATATGTTTTCAGAGAATCATCTTGAAGTACTCAGAATGGACTTAAAGAAATCCAACAAAAGAGCTTATGCTGTTGGTTCTCGTAGGAACTTACGAGTTCAATGGGAATCTTTTTTATTGTTTTGTTTGTTTTTTAAAGTTTGTAGTTTACCTACTTCAACTGAAACATTGCAACTATATGCTCAGTTTCTTAGCAGGTCCTTTAAATCTGTAGATTCAATTAAAAATTATATCAGTGGAGTAAGATCTGTCCATCTGTTATTAGGTTACAATATTGAACATATAAACATTTTTTTGCTTAATTTGTCTCTTAAGGGGATTGCTAAAAGCATTCCGCACATAGTTAAACAAGCAGAACCTATAACTCCTGATATTTTGATGAGTATTCATTCCTTTTTGGACTTTTCTAGTATTGACAATTACACATTCTGGTGTTTATTTCTTTTTGCCTTTTTCTTAATGGCCAGAAAATCTAATCTCGTTCCAACTAGTTCTAAGGATTTATCTGAGCCTAAATTTTTACTTAGGAAGGATGTTTCTTTTGATGATAGTACATTGTTAGTTTCTATGAAATGGACTAAAACTATTCAAGCTGGGGAAAGGATTCTTATCACTCCTTTGTCTCCAATAATTGGTTCTGTTTTGTGTCCTGTTGAGGCTTATAAGAATATGATAAATCACATTCCTGCTTCCAATCATTCTCCTTTATTTGTGTTGAAATCAAGTAAGCCAGTTACCTACTATAAGTTTCTTCTTAAACTGCGCTCAGATATTGAGGGTATTGGTTTAGATTCAAAACTATACTCCACTTATTCTTTTAGAAGAGGTTTTGCAACTCTGGCATTTAGACTAGAAATTCCACCAGATTTGATCCAACTAATGGGTGATTGGCGTTCTGATGCTTACAAAAGATATATTCAATATGATATTAAAGATAAAATTAAAGTTTCTCGTTTTGTTAGTAAAACCCTGTTAAGTTATAAAGGAAAAGTTTAATTATTGTTTCAGATTGTAGTATTTTAGGTTGCTTTAACAGTTTATTGCAGTATTTTGTAGAATTGCAAAGAATATTGATTATGCGTTTCGTCCTTGCGGAGAAACTTGTCTATTGTCGGTAGGATGTCTTAACCTTCCGGATAGATTTGATATTCAAATATCAGCATATCATATTTTTCGCTTCTTTGTCTACATTTTTATTTGTTTTCATCACCTATTCTTTGTTATTAGTCTTTGTTTTTTCTTCTCAATTTTATTTTTCTACTTTGTATTATTTTTATTTATTTATTTATTATTATTTTATTTATTTATTTTTTTTTTGCAGAAATTCGTCCTGTTGTTATTATAGGAGATTCCATCATTAAAAATATTTCTCCGATCGAGGGAGTCAAGATCCAGTCCTTTCCTGGTGCAACTATTGGCAGATTAGCTTATTTGGTTAGTCAACACAAAATTGATTTGTATGACAAAAGCTTTATTATTGTTCATGTTGGCACTAATAATATCAGTAATCGACAGTCAATTCATTCTATCGGCTCTGATTTTGCCAATTTGATTGCATCTATTAGGCATGAAAATCATTCTATTAAGATTATTATTTCTTCTGTTCTCCCTCGACCGGTGGATCATTCTGATACAGACATTAAAATCAAAGAATTAAATCATTTTCTTGAAGATGTTTTGGCTTCAGATCTGAATTTTAAATTCATAAGATCATACCGACCATTTTGTTTTAAAGGTCAAGTTAAAAGATTTTTATTTGCTAAATTAGATGGTGGGCTTCATTTGAACACAGAAGGCTCCAATCGTCTTAGGCATTTTTTCTTACGTGTGATTTCCACTTTACCACGTTAGTTGTTCAGTTAAAATTCTTAGGATTACTTGATACTTTGTCTTTTGTATCATATAATATTTTGTCAATTTTATTTCTGTTTGTTGTAGACTTAAGATATAAGGCAGTATAAGATTATTAGGTAAGAGGCTACTTCTGTTTAATTTCGTTTGCATGTTAATTTGTGCTTTATTTATGTTTGCTTTGCCTTTGCTTATTTTGGCTGTTGTTTGGCGGGTATTTATGCTTGTTGCATTTATGTTCAACATTATCTGTATTGCATGTTCGTTTAATTATCTGATAATTGAATTGTTTGCATACTTATCTGATAGTTGAATAGTCTTACATGTATTGCTTTTATTGCTTGTATATTTATTTGTTAATATAATATTCTTACAGTGACGCACATTCATTCATTAAAATTTAATTATTACTTTGGTTTGAGTCGTTATTTAGCAAGGATAATAATTGGACTATTTTAAATATATTTAAAATATTTAATTATTGACGACAGCTTCCCTGTTATGTATTCGTCAGTATTTTCTTCTAGCCTAATATTTAACAAGCTTTCTTATTGGATATTCATATCTCGTTTTTTGATTGGTCGTGGTAGTTTATCTAACGACACTGCCAGTTATTCGCGCCACTTCTTGATTTTTTGTTCGTAAGCGTCACTGTTTGAACAACTTTTTTGCCCGCCCGCCCTTCAACAAACCCATTTGTGTAGTTGTTTTATTATTATTATCTATTTATTTTTTTTTCCCGTTTTGTTTTTACATTCATATGTTCATGTTGTTAATTTGTCTTTCATCTTTATTTCATTTCATATTTAAGAAATAACATCGGCCTGAGAGGTGTATATCGGCTATTTAACACCGGTTTGGAGTTTTGATGCGTAGGAATTGACCACGAAGGCCGTAGGCCTGAGTGGTTAATTTTGTCGCATCAAAACGACAAAACCGGTGTTAAATAGCCGATATACACCTCTCAGGCCGATGTTATTTCGATTCTAACACGATGAAATAAGGAAAATCACTAATGTTATTTTTCAAGCGGAAATAACTTCCGGTGCCGATTTTCCTATATAACGCTGTTCGATTTTCGCACCCTACTGTTGCGATGATAGAGAAATTATTAGACAACAGAAATAATAAGAAAAAACACGTTATTTTATCAAGTTTTCAACATTAAAAACTTACGTCGTATTGTGTTTACATCAGTGCCCCATTTATGATTCTTGTCTGTATGAAATAACGTCAGCGTGTTTATGAATGAGTTGTTTACTTAAGATGACGTCATTACGCTGCTTACGGATTGGCGCCGTTTTGTCAAAATATTTATTAACTGATATGGATCTAATATGTGGTGTTAGTGTATGTGAGATATTATTTCGGTATTGTATGAAAAGAAATCATTATACAAACTGAAAATTTAAATAAAAATGCTTTTAATTGTTGCTTTAAAATGCTTTGTAAACTATACAATCGAGGGTGAAAACATAACAGCACATATACAAGTAGTCCCTAACGGGTGTTTATTGGCAGTTTAACACCAGTTTTTTTCCTTCTTTGTGTATAGTGACAAAATCACGTGAGTGTTAGAATGTGTTTTAATAATTATTTCGTTATTTAATTTATTGTTAATAGTTCAATAATCAATTGTTGTGCATCCTATGCTTTGCATGATTTGTTTACGCTCGTGATTCAATGTCATTTAAGTATAGTGTTATAGGCGGGTATTTATGCTTGTTGCATTTATGTTCAACATTATCTGTATTGCATGTTCGTTTAATTATCTGATAATTGAATTGTCTTCTTGTATTGCATGTTTGCATACTTATCTGATAATTGAATAGTCTTACATGTATTGCTTGTATATTTATTTGTTAATTTAATAGTCTTACAGTGACGCACATTCATTCATTAAAATTTAATTATTACTTTGGTTTGAGTCGTTATTTAGCAAGGATAATAATTCAACATGAAAAAAAGAAAAGTTTAAGATCTATAACTATTAATTTGGCTTGTTATACTTTTAAATAAAAGATAAACTACGCATTTATTATTTTTATTACGATGTACCTGTCAACACACTGTTTATATTAACAATGATACAAAAAATAAGTAAGTAAGTAATGATGCGACATTAATGCATTTTGCTTTCTTTAAACCATTTTCAAGAAAGATGAAAACAAGAAAAAGTCGTGATAAATGTGACATGCTTTAAGGATATTTCAAAATAATTTATAATGTCTTTTAAGAAGAAGCATTATCAGATTAAAATATCGAAGAAGTATTTAAAGCGTTAAAGGATTGTAATGCAGATTCAGAAGTAAAGGAGAATTAAGATGCGACCAAATATCACTAGCACAAACATTTTGCATAAAATGTGTAAAATTGACACTTTGGATAATGAAGATAGACAGGGAAACAAATTTGCTCGTAAAACCAACATACAGTAAATTGAATTATGCCTTTCAATAATTAATTCATTTATTATGTTCTTTGCTCGTATAACGATAGCAGAAATACGACAATGCATATGAAGTCTATATGAATGTATAAATAAATGAATGAATCAATCAATCAACGGACGGATTGGCGGACGGATGAATGAATGAATGTGGCCCTACAAAAAGACGAATTTTGCATTCAGATAGCT
The DNA here is from genome assembly GCF_026571515.1 of Ruditapes philippinarum. Lineage (NCBI taxonomy): Eukaryota > Metazoa > Mollusca > Bivalvia > Venerida > Veneridae > Ruditapes > Ruditapes philippinarum. Next base: position 31,487 of record NW_026861264.1, read on the forward strand.
CACGAAAGTTCGGTGTTTAAACTCGTGTGCCTGAAATAATGCACGAAGGGGCACCTGGAAAATTGACAATGTCGTTTAAACAAGCAAAACATTATGGAACTATTAACATACTAGTACTGATGTTGTTGTATGTATAGCTCGACTTGTAAGACCCTATTTTGTCATTGTTTCACATATATAAGTAAGCCGTTTGTTTATAAACTCTATATTATACAAAAAAGTAAAACTATGCAACTTGTTTAAGAACTGATAACATAAACTTTCTAATAGTTTGTTATATAGTAAGAACATTTTGAACATTTTTACAGAAATATAAGCGTCAGAATTAATTTCTTGATTGTTCATATCGTTTTTTTCCTATTTTAGGTTTTATTAACATCAATATTTACCCACCCATATGTTCTAATATGGAAGGTAAAGACACAAAACTATCTAATGATAGTTCAAATTGTAGAACACGTATACAATACAACGATACTGACGATGATCACGTGGTGACATTTTGGAGCGGAGAATCATTGCTAAAAATATCACCAATGCCGTTTGTGATGCTTACAACCATCGTGGGAAATCTGGTTTTGATAATATCATTAAATAACAGACGAACGGGACGTAGAAACCGTGTGAAAGTTTTATTGTAAATCTTGCAATTGCTGGTCTTACAGTTGCATTTATTTCCATGACAACATAACTTCTAGAAGCAGTCTTTAAACAATGGATACTAGGCGCGTTCTTATGTAACTTTCTTCTATTTTTCCAAGTAGTAACACTTAAAAGTACTATATTCTTACTCACTGGAATGAATATAGATCGGTATCAGGTGATTGTTCGACCATTAAAATCTCTAGCACAAAGACCTAAAATTAAAGCAAAAGTTGTCATGGCATGGTTTATGGCCTTCGCGTTCGCCATTCCTCAGGTTTTTATTTTTGTTCAGGTAAAGGTTTACAGTGAGTCAAAACAAACCTACAGCTACCTTTTAAGTGCAGGATACAGTTCTGAATGGCAAGAAAGTTCTATTTCACGTTTTTGACGTTTTATATTCTATAACGTCCCGCTGGAATTATGACTTTTTGTTACAGAGCTATTGCTATGGTAATTTGGAATAGAGGATCACATAGTCATGACACAGCCCTTTCTACGTTTACAAGTAATCGTGTTGAGTCGCCACGAATGTCAATGAAGAGAAATAATATAACAGCATCAAGAAGAAAAGTTGTTTTTATGATATTGTTAGTGATTATTGCTAATATCGTGTGATTGACGCCGTATTTTATTATCTCTTTAATTAGAATATACAGTCACTATACATTAGACCTGAGGAAGCATTAACTATTTCCAAAATAATATTCATGCTTCACTCTGCCTTAAATCCAATTTTGTATGGTTTGTTTACACTCAGAACCGCTCACATCTCACAATGCTATTCATTTCTCTTCTGCAGAAAGCCTAGAAGAAATAATCACCGTAGATGTATTATTAGAAAATCTCATTTAGCTGCGCTTCGTGGAAGAACTTTTTTCTTTCGGCGTAGGAACCATGAGGAGACAAGTGATATTATTGCTCATCATGCTGCGAAAAGAGAAAGTAGTTTTAAGTTGCGGAACCGTCAGAATGGAAAGTATATAAACTCATTTAATTCAAATTATAGAGGATATGAAACAAATATTACGGCATACAGATTAACAATTGCAAACCTGAACGGCACACATTTATCTGCTGAACATAAAGTTATTGCTGTTGATGGTTACACTGTTTCATCGGATATATGGAACATTTACATATTATTTATTCATTTCAGCTGATGTAATTTCTTGTATAAACATTTCATATGTGTCTTTGATTAATATCTTAGTTGTATATTTAAATAATGTTTTGCTACTCCTCTTGCTCAATTGTCATTAAATAAATATATATGAAAATATCTCGAAAATGTTCAACAAATACCAGTTGTTATGTCAATCTGTAAGCGAGCAAACACTCAGTTAAGTTATTGACATTATTTTATCACTATGTGCATTATTGGATTTTTACGTTTTCTCATCTAGATTTGAAAATAGCGTCGGGTACAAAATGTTCCAAACATTTGCCTACAAGATATTAATTAGGCGTTTTGTATAACTTTGTTATAATACGCAATTTTGTGTTTGATTCCGACCCAAGTTATGATAACGAAATCCTCAGAAGGTTATGATCTTTGACTTCAAACCACATGCCACTCACCGCTTTAGGTTCAGCCCGCACCAAAATCTTCCGATTTTTCATGTGAGAATGCTATCCAATTTTGTCACGGAACGTCGGTCGTTCTACTTATATGAGCTAGTCTGTGTTGGTGAGGCGTTAAACCCAACCAAACAAATCTTCTGATTCTATAAAATGAGCCTTTCATAAGTAGTGTAAGTAATTAACTTGTTCAAATATAAGGCATTTTTGGCATGATATACATGTATATATGACCGCGTCACGACAAAACCAACATAGTGCAATAGTGACCAGCATGTATCCGCGCAGTCTGATCAGGATCCATGCTGTTCGCTTACTAACAATTTTACAAGTAGAGAAACTGATAGCAAACAGCATGGATCCTGATCAGACTTCCCGTCAAAATAAGCGACTATGTTTAAGAGGAATATTTCACCCCTGACCTTCACTCATCGTTTAAGGTAAAACACACTTAATTGGCACATTAAGGAACTGTTAAATTGGCAACATAGGACAGTTATACTCCTTAAATGTCACCTGTATGCAAAATTTAAACACAATTTACCGTGTGGTCTTTGAGTTATTGACATTTTTTCTGGACTAAAACTCTGCCATTAGAAGGGCTTTTTTCAGAAATGAGGAACTCTAAATAATCTATAATATCATCATTATAAATAATATTTTCCTATTGCTCATTGCTAAAAAACAAATGATAACACTCAAGTAACAAATTAAACAAGAAAAATGAGTGTTTCTAAACGAAATGTTTTTAATATGTATAAATATGTAACCCTTCCCCACCCACTTTAAACACTTATTTGACCTTTTCCCTATGTAAAAAGCCTTATTTAAAATATCCCTAAAATGTTCTACAATGAGGGGCTGTTTTCAAATTTTGCCTAAATTTTCTTAAATGTATATTGGTTGGTCTCGCAATATATAAAATACTTTTATCGTGTAGTCTGTATTTTATTAAACTTTGAAAATATCTGGTCTCATATTTGCTATTAAATTTGGCATTATTTAGCAAATAAATACCTACGATAATTATAAAATTAAAATTAAACACTTTTTTCTTCCATAAGGGATCTGAGAGATTCACAAAACAATGTTTAAAAGAAACAAAAAAAGAAAATACAGTTGCCCCTTCTGGGGTTTAAACCAATGCCCCTCAATTTCAATACACTTTACACTGATTCTAGCTTATCTAAATACTCTTTAAAATAGATATAGTGCAAGACGTGTACTACCCTAATGTATGTTCCATTTAGCATGAAGAAAGATTTTATACTCATTTGAATATTTTAAAACTAATTTTCGCCATAGTATTAATAAAAGAAGATTGTCAATTTGAAATTAAAACTATTTTCCAATGTACCGATCGTTTGGCGTCTGATTTTTGATAGTCATTTGTTAACGTAAAAACAACACTTGCCTTCACACGACTTAAAATCATTTAAGTAATTGGTTGTCGTAATATGGATAAATATTTCGACTTCACAGTTCTACAAAAAAACATGCGTTGTTAAAATTATTATTATTCATATTTTTGTAATGTTTACAACTGAAAAAGATATCATTTTATAGGCGAATTGAAACGATGTCAAGCATGCGTTGTCGCGAACTGTCATCATACAGTTAGGATATCTAAAGGGGGTTATGAAGCGCCCGGCTTATATGTGAGAGGTTTCGTTTCGTTTCAAGTAAAAACGACTTACGGATTATAACGGTTGACTGGTAATCAAGTTGAATAAAATTGGTGTCTCTGTGTTTGTAAGGAGACATAATTGGACTTTAAATTTTGTTATAGTAGCTCAGTCGGTAGAGCATCAGACTTATAAGGCTGAAGAACCTCTGATATCTGAGGGTCGTAGGTTCGAGTCCCCCGTTGGGCGTATATTTTGATAAATATATTTACTCGTTCGTTATGTTACACATCGTTTAAAACAATTTTATCCGCGATATGGAAATAAGAAGAAATATTCACAAAACAAAGATAAACCGGCGGCTATAAGAAGAGTATTGCTAGCCATTTGTTAACTTGAAACACCGCTTGCCTTCAACAAAGTGGGGCCTTGCTATTCCGAACCCTTCTAATCCGGAATCCTTTCTTATCCGAACGAAATGTCTAACCCCAATCCAATTTTATTTGTTCTTTCGGATCCGGAATCTGTCTTCTCCAAATTCCGAACGATTTTTTTCAATTTTTGTTATTATTTTTACCCCAGAAATGAAATAAAAAGAAATTAACCCACAAATCAGATGAACGGCTGTTTAGGTAGCCATTTGTTAACTTGAAACACCACTTGCCTTCAACAAATAAAGTAATTCATTTCCTTAATAAGAACGCATGATGATAAATACTTCAACTTGACTGTTTGTAAAACAACCTGTGTTGTTACTACATTATCGGCAATTGACATTATTCAATATACAAGTCATATTTTATTATGTTTAGAAATATAAAAAAAATGTAATTGGAAATGCGACTTGACAACGATACCAAACACCCACTAAATCATCGTATAAGTGTATCAAACAGCTTCTGCTAATATATCTTTTGATATTTGAGGTTCGAAGCACATATAAGCGCAAATACTTTTGACAAATATTTAACTTTGTTTCCTTTACTAACATTTTCTTTCTTTTTTGGGGCAAGAATTTATCGCGATATTTTATTCGAAAACGAATTAATTATTAACGAATGAATAAATACTCCAACTTGTCAGTTTTAAAACGTCCTGTGTTGTAATTTGACTATACAAGCTAGGGTAAAATAAAAATGTCATGATTGTCCAACAGGAAAACCGTGTATACTTAATATATGTATAAATGATATAAAAGAATTTAAGTTCAATACACAATAATTGAACGAGTTGAGTAAAATTGTATTATGCGAGTCTTTGATTAGCATTTACACCAACACGAATTTAACAATCTATATATCACATATGCAAAATAAAATGTTAACGGTAAAAAGTGACATTTTTATTGATGCGCCTATAGTGTGACGCTTACATTGGACGCGTCTTTACGGTTTGTTTGTATCATGCAATGAAGTTACGTCAAACTACCAAAATATCTGCACGGCTGTGCGATTCCATCTGTAAATAGTAGCAGAAGCGGCACGGGTATGTGATCTAGTATGATACTTCAAGCAATCAACATGTGTCCAAAACAAAACTGCCATCGACTATTCAGCTGACATTCTTAAGTGTGTTACAGGCATGTAAATACAGTGTATATTAAATAAATCTTCTGTTTATGTTAAATGTATCTTCTATCACCTAGCAAAAGTCTCTTAATTTAAAGTTTGTTTCAAGACATTAAAATTTTGAACGCATTTCTAATAGCATATCAAAGTTTGTAATCCCGTTTATTTCATCATTTCATTCAGCTCTTTTACTTAAAGTGGCATTATGCTGATTGTCTCGCTGTCAAACTGAGTCTATTAAATGTCTATTAAAATAGTTGGCCTATAACTGATTATGAAAAGTATGTGTATTATAATGTTAATAGTACCTGAATTATAAAAGATTTTTCTAACTCTTTTTTAAGCTTTCCGATAAATTATGAACAATATTTATAGACATTTCCATTAGTCACGTGGATAATTGATTCTTTCTTCAGAGTAAAATATAGTATTGAACGAAATTGTGGTATTTTGTTACTGCCCGCAACACGCCGATGATTTTAATCAGTTCTTAATACAATTTTGTCTTCAATAATCGAACAAAAAGCTATCCGAATTTTTTTAAATTATGTCAGTTCAAATCAGTTTTAATCCGGAAACTTTGACTGGTAACGGATTGATAAAACCTTTCGACACTTTCTTGCTACCCATAACTGCCGAATAAAAGGCGTTAAGATAATCCGATTCAAGTCAGAAGTAATTTAATTACAATTATGGGATAAAAACGTGCATATTTCATTACAATGTTAACATTACTTATATTCATAAGTCTATTTTTTCATCAACGTAGGACATATTTCAAGATAATCATTATTATAGTAACACATGGGTAGTTATCAATTATGGTTAACTGTGTTTGTTGAAAAAGGCCGATCTCGGCATGATAAAATTGAAAATGATAGAAAACAACATGACACAAGCACTTAAACGATTTACTATGTACATGTATTTTAATATTGGCATTACATTCACGTCATCGATGTAAATTGTAAGTGCAAAATATGATAAATAACAATTTAACAGGAGAGAAATGCTATAACGCGCATGCTGAACATTAAAACCATTAGGTAATTTGAATTAAATGAATTTAAGTATTTATTATTTCATCTGTTCACCTAGCAATTGTCAAACCTAATGGCCCAGTTACACAGACGGTCGGTCCCCAATCGGTCATTTAATTTTAAATTTACTCGCTGTTATGATCGGTTGTCATGCGTGATTTTATTTCTGTTTTTCTGTGTAAACGGCCATCGGTGACAAAAAGCAAACTCAAACGGGAATGGGTCGATGATTGAATGCTGAAATACTTTTGGTTTTTATCGTTTGTAAATCGGAGCTAAATCGGGCGTAACGCTGATTAATCGGTGTTTGATAGCTAGTCATCAGTGGTTAAACACTTTCCGTCAGATATGGCCGGTGATTCATATTTGGTTATCTTTGTCCGATCGGTGATATCGGTGATTAAGAGCTTGCACATCTCGTGGTAAAGGTTGCCGTCGGTTATTTTTAAAATATTTTCACCGATCGAGAATTTTAAACGTGTTTAAAAATCCCAATCGGTAATTTTTCACCGATGAAACTTATCTTTCCCCAATAGCAGTTGATAGGTGGAAAACAGGTGACCAATAGGTGATATCGGTGATAAATACGTTGCCATCGGTTCACTCCATAATTTGACTAAAAAAACTACCGATCAACCACCGATGGCTCTGTGTAACTGGGGTGTAACATAGTGGAAAATCATGAACAGCATGTGTTAAAAGCATAGATATCATTGAATACAGCATTATTAAAATGCCGGAAAAGCTTGCTTGCAGTGCTTTATAACAAATCATTCCACTTAACGATCTATGAATAACAAACATATAAATATCTCTTGAAATGTACATCCGTAGATGTGTTCATACAGCGGTCATCATGGAACCTTTATTGTGACACATCCGTGCCATTCCATGAAAAGCGGCAAATGAACCCCAAGTAATAGAAAGCGTTTGCCTTAAACGATAAAACAATTGGCGGAACTAAATAAAATGGAATTTTGAAAGGGTATCAGAGGTTATGAAGTCTGCAAATCACAGATAAGACGTCAAAAGACAAAATTTAAAAAAAACACGACAAGTTAAAAGGCAAAACGTATTTGAATAAAAAATAGATCTCGTTTAATATATCAAGACGAGCTATTGAAACAAAGCGATTTCCAATTGAGAGAGAAACTCTTGACGTCATTTGATTCAATCATAGTAAATTTGTGTGAACACAATTATGAAGTAAATAAAGGTAGGCACAGTATCGCTCGGGCTCATATCATGAGAACAATAAAACTCCCAATTCAGAGTTTTATTACCGGATGTATACTAGTTTTATGTAATCCTAACTTGAATGGTAAAATTTTAGATTGAATGGACTTAAGAAATAATGTTTAAATCAATTTGGTATTCGTATATCCAAAATAATTCAGTTATTAATTTCTATTTTGCGGACAGACTGTCTTTTACACTATCAATAAATCCAATAAAATGTATGTCTCAAAAGCTTTTTCTATTAAAACACGGTTAGTGGCTGCCGATAAAAATATATAAACACATAAATTCAGTAATACTAAGGAATGATTCAATCAACCATCAAAATTATTCAAAAGTGTTAATATCTAATGGGATAGGGCTCATGACGTGAACATCGACGTGTACGGGGTTGTCCAAGGATAATATTGGTTTATAAAAATAAAGCAAACTGCCATTATATTCGCATCAGTTATGTTTACATCAATAGTGTTACCAGGATCAAAAGGCAACTGAACATAAATGTAAATCTGTCCTTTTGAACTTCTATCTCTTGTCACATGTAGAAGAATAACAGAAGCATTATACCAGTAGATACGCCTGTGTGAAATGGTAATGAAAATACAATTATATTTAAAGGGGTTTGTTTTATCTAATGACGTAGCCGTCGCTCTAGACTTGATATTACCACTTAGCAAATTAATCAGACAAACAACAATGTAATTTGTTTGCAACGCTCGGTAAAAAAATATATAGACAGAAACAAACCCTATTATATTTTTCTTCAGACAATTGGCATAAATGTGGGCTGCAAAGATAATTAAATTTTACAATAATCAGTAGCTACAAAAGCAGCCGTGTTTTGAAAGACACACACTTATCAGATTTTCAAAGTTGTAATGAGTCTCCCCTAACATACAAAAGATCCTTGTGTACCGTTCATTGTTTTATGGTATTTTAAGGAATCTAATTTTAACTTATTTTATTTGGTAATTCAAGTATTTCTAATTGAAAAAATGTGTTTTAGTGACATTAATGAAATATTCCCTACTTTTACACTTGACGCAGCAGCTTTATAATCTCTGATCCTCTCTTAGCATCCTATTTTATTTTAATTCCACGCATTATTTATGTTTCCGTCTAAAATACCCAGGAACAATATTTGGCTTATTATTAAATGGCTAGAATATATCTCACTGAAATATCATATTCAGATACTCGTTCATTTGTTACTCTTTTCTCGGGTTTCATATTGTGACAACTAGGAACTTGTTTTTATGTTTGCTTATGAAACAAAAGAGAAATAACATCAAAACACTCATCAATCTAATAAATACCGGGGGCTACGCCCCCTCGTACAAATCTGATAGCCTCGTGTTTCGATGCTCTTCTATGACTTAATAAGCCAAAAAAGGGTAATTTGCGTACATCTGTAAATTAATAAACCAAATGTTCATGTATTAATTACGTATATTATATAAGGTTAATACAACTTTTTCGTGCATACACACTTGCAGAAGCACCTTGGACTTCTCTTATCTTTCGTCCTGTACGGGCAAAAAATTTTACGGCTTCACCACAACACAAACAAGGCTGATTTGGCGATAAAATAGAGAGAAATATAATGGCTTGGTTATAAAGACATTTTGTCGTTTAAAATTAATTGATACCTAAAATAACAAGAAAAATAGTTGATTATAGCGTGGGCTGAGGATTGCTTTTACTGGTTGAAGCAAAAGATATGCAGTCATCCCTGCGTGTCCGTAAGAGCTGACTAAATGGGTTCGAATAACTGGAATGTATGAATCTCTTAGCACAAGAAGGTGAAGTAGTGTCGATCCCTGATGCCGCTTTGAAGTTTGTTACACCTTAGGTTGGCCAAAAATGTTTAGAACAGAACATTTGCTTATTAAATACTGATAAGACTTTTGTATATTCCAGATTTTGTTTCTAATCGTGTCAACGTGTATTAACTATTTGATGTGTTTGACTTTGTTTTAACATATAACAGCATTATCTCATGATTTTATAAAAATTCTGACATGAGATAGTTCATAGCATTGCTGTCTTTATATTCACGTTTTCAAATATCAGGCATTTTTGGGCATGATTTATATACATGTTTATTTTCAATATGATTTATTTACTTCCTGTTTTGTTCGATCATCTTACTTTATAATGTGTGTTCGAGTGTGTTTAGTTGTTTTAGATGTAGTTATTTAATGAACATATATTAACTTTTGTTATAGGGTAAAGCGTGACCTATATCAATAGCCTGGCTAGCTTAGTGTGTAGAACATCGACTTTGAGGCTGAAAAATATGGTTTAATAATTTCATATTTCAGTATTCAAGTTTTATACTTTTTATACTTTTTTAAGTAAAACATTTTAAACTAATGTAACCTGCAAATGAAAATAATAGTAAATTAACATAAAATTAGATGAACCGGCCGTTATGAGGATGGTTTTTGAGTAGTCATTTGTTAACTGCAAATATCATTTGCATTCAACGACGTAGTTGGTTTCCTTAATTTGAACTAATTGATAAAAACGTCAACTTTTAAAAAACGACCTGCGTTGTTATTACATTAAATGTTCGTATAGTTTTGTAACTTTGAAAGCAAATTGATACGATATCAAACACCGTGTTTTAATAAACACAATCAAGGCACATTATGCCTCAGAAAATTATCAAAAAAAGTCAAACACGAGTTTAATAATGTTAATATAAAGATAATAATGAATTATAAGCATTTAAATTGTTAAACAGAGTTTGTAGCCATTTGTTTAAGATCCTTTAACTTAATTTTTTATGGTTTTATAACATAAATATAATGCTCAAATGAAGATTTATCAGTATTGTAAGTTTCAAAAAGCCTAATATGCTAATCACGTGATGTCATGGTGAGCGGTTGTGTTTTTTCCGCGCGTTAAATAATAAAGAAAAAGTGGAATAAAACAAATATATCATATGGAATAGTTAAAATTTTAAAAAGTGTTCTTAGTATTTTGTGTATGTGACTTGTTATGGAAGCTTCGAAGCGCAAAAAAAGGAAAAATAGAAGTAGTGGAAGTAATAGTGATAACAGACCGAAAAATAGTAGAGTAGGAGGTTCTCCAGGGAGCCAAGAAAAGATCAGTGTAAGTGAACTTTTACAAGAGGCAAACTCAGTTTTGTATAACGATAACAATATTGATAATTCTGAAGTATTTATGAACAGTTCACAAATTCCACTTAACGATATGGCTACCAATCCTAAACAATCGAACTCTAATGAGCAATCGCCAAGTATTGCTGATGTTATGAAATTTCTAGAAAGAATCGAAGGCCAGCTGACAGAAGTTAATGTAAAACTGAAAACTTTAGATAAATTGGAAGAAAAAGTTGATAAAATGGATAAAGAAATGAATAAACTATGGGTTAAAGTGAATGATGTAAGCACTGAAATGAACGAAAAGATAACGAAGCTTGATGATAGAGTTGAAAACCTAGAATTTGTAGACAATTCAGGAAGCGATAAAATCAATGCTCTGATTGACGAGAATACCAAAATTAAAGAATCGCTGACATACATGAAGTCGCAGTCGATGAGGAATAACCTTATCTTCACAAACATAACGGAACATCCTAATGAGAGACCGGAAGAAACGGAGAGCAAACTCCGCAATTTTATGAGTAAGGAGCTGAAAATTAGTTTCGATCAAATCAAAGACATAGGCATCGATAGAGCCCACAGACTGGGACCACCGAAACAGGGAAATTCCGTTACCAGAAGTATTGTATGTAAATTTACTTTATTTAAAGATCGTGAATTCATCAGAAAGCAAAGCAAAAATCTCAAAGGCTCCAATTATTATATAAATGAGCAATTTCCGCCAGAAATAATTGAGAAAAGAAAAAAACTAATACCACAAATGAAAGCAGCCCACAAGAGAAACAAGAAGGCCTGGATATCATACGACACATTATACATTGACGGAGTGCCAGTGAGGGATAACTAGGGAAGTGCGGAGAATGGAATTAGTGTGTTAGTCTGGAACTGTAATGGATTGACTAGTGAAAAGTTGTGCGATGACTCATTTTTGAACAAATTATTTGCCAATGATATAATATTTATGATTGAATCTTGGACCAGTATAAATAGCCAGATTGAGTTACCAAATTATCATTGTTTTAATTATTTCAGGAAATTTAGACATAGGAATGCTAAAAGATGTAGTGGTGGAATAGTTATATACATAAAATCAGATATTGTTCCAGGTATAGAAATAGTGAAAAATCATTTTGACAGTATACTATGGTTGAAGTTAGATAAAATATTTTTTCAATCTTCATCTGATATTTATTTATGTGGTTTATACCTATGGACTGATGATAGTCCTGCAGCTAAAGTTTACAATGTTAATTTATTTGATTTACTACAAAATGATATATATGAATACGAGCAGTTAGGAAAAGTACTATTGACTGGCGATTATAATGCTAGAGTAGGCTTAAACCCAGACTATATTGTATGTGATAGTTTTGTACCAGATATTGACCCTGAAAGTTATTGTCCTGACCGAATCATTAGCCGGGCCTCAAAGGACAAAACATGTAATTCACGCGGCACTCAATTACTTGATCTATGTAAGGGTACCACATAGAACAAGTAAATGGTCGTCTTGGTAATGATTTCATCTCAGGTGAATTCACGTACTTGAATAACAATTCATGTAGTACAATTGACTACTTATTAGTGCGCGAAAAAGATTTTTCCATAATCCACGATTTTACCGTTGACAATTTCAGTATTTTTTTCAGTGATCATGCATCATTGCGTTTTTTAATATGTTGTGATCGTATACGTGATTTAAGTCAATCTGATACAAATTTGATCTCTACGTATTTCAAATGGAATGCCGACCATGAAAAAAAATTTAGACGCGGTTTAATTGCCAAGTTGCCCGATTTTAACGAGTTATTATTAAATCATGGCAATCGTGATTTGATTTCTGTTGACAATATAGTCAATAAATTTACTGGTATTATTCGTGAGATAGCAGACCCATTATTTAAGAAAACCCGAAAAAATTGTAATAGACCGACTATTGATGATAATAACAAAACTTGGTTTGACCATGAATGTCGATCATTAAGGTCTATTTACGAGGCGGCACTTAATAAGTTTAATGGGAATAAAACTCAAGAAAATCACATTGAACTGAATAATGCAAAATATGCATATAAACAATTATTAAGAAAAAGAAAAATTTACATTATCAAAAAATGTCTAAACAATTAACAGAATTAAAGCAAGCGCGACCCCGTGACTTCTGGCGATTATTTAGAAAACACGATAATAACAAGACTGACTTATCTAATGATGATTTCAAACAGTATTTTTCGTCAATGTTTGAAGATATTCAGGTACAATGTATCGATGAAGTTGTAAATTTTTTGTCAACAGACGAAATTAATATTAGTTCTGATGATGATGTATCTAAACAATTAAATGAGCGTATATCTATTACAGAAGTACGCGAAGGAATTCGGCGTTTAAAGCGTAACAAAGCTTCATGTCCAGCTGACAATTTACTAAATGAATATTTTTTAAATGCAGCTGACATTTTAGACGGGCATTTAGCGGATTTATTTAACATTGTTTTTGATTCAGGTGTCTTTCCAGAGAAAAGGGCCGAAGGTTTCATTTTACCGCTACATAAAAAGGTGATGTGAATAACGTCAATAATTACCGTGGTATAACGTTATGAGTAATCTCGGTAAATTGTTTACGGGGATTTTAGATGCGCGAGTCGTTAAGTGGTGTGAGAGTCAAAAAAAATTACCAGATGCGCAATTCGGTTTTTAGAAAAAATCATAGTACCGTAGATGCAATCTTTGTACTGCAGAATTTAATAGAGCAAAGCTTGAACGACAAAAAAACGTCTGTATTGTGCTTTCGTTGATCTGAAAAAAGCATTTGATTCGGACGCGTTGTGGTTTAAACTGTACAAAAAAAGGATTAAATGGTAAAATTTTAACAATGTTTAGAAACATGTACAATATTGTAAAGTCTAGTATAAAATTTAATAATGAATTTTCTGATTTTGTTGAAATCGCGGTGGGCTTACGTCAGGGGCAGACAAATTCGCCGACATTTTTTTCCTTATTTATTGAAGACATCGAATCGTTTTTGCAGCAAGATGATACAACTGGCCTAACCATTAATGAATTTGTCTTGTAATTTTGTTATTTGCGGATGATATGGTAATATGTGGCGATTCTGTAGAAGATTTACAATCGAGACTGAATTCTTTACGCGAATATTGTGAAAAATGGGGGTTAGAGGTAAACACTGCAAAAACCAAAGTTGTTGTTTTTAGGAAACGAGGGCCAGTTAAAAGAAATGAACATTTCATTTATAATGATGAACAGTTAGAAATTGTTGATGATTTCAATTATTTGGGAATAACGTTGAATTACACTGGTACTTTCGCTTTAAATATAAAATGTCTAAAAAGGCAAAGCACTTAGGGCGATGCACACATTGTTAAATAATATCAAAAGATATAACATTCGTCCGGATATTTCATTGCAACTTTTTGATGCATTCGTAGGATCGATATTAAATTATGGTTGTCCTATTTTGGGGTTTACTAAGTCTTTTGAATTAGAGCGTATTCATCTACAGTTTTGCAAAACAATCCTTGGTGTAAAACAATCGACAAGTAACGCAGCTATATATGCAGAATTGGGTCGCTATCCTTTATATGTATTTCGTTTGTACATATTATTAAATACTGGGTCAAGATTATCAATACGGATAATATGCTATAAAAAAATCAGTTTATGCACATTCATTGGCGCAGTATTATAATGGTAGAAAGAATTGGGTTTTCCATGTTAAAAAACTGCTTGATGATTATGGTTTTAGCTCTGTTTTTGTAAATCATGAAAACATAAATTTCAAATTATTTGTAAATTTGTTCAAGAAAACAGTAACGGATTGTGCCTTACAGAAACTATTTGGAGATATTGAGAAAAATGAAATACTGAAATCCTTGTACATACATTTAAAACCGAGCTTTGGTATATCGGATTACTTGATTAAAATAAATTCGTTTAAAATACGTAATAGCATAACTAGATTGCGCGTGTCGTCGCATAATTTATTTATAGAATCTCTTAGACATGGGCGTAATCGAAAACCAAGAAATGAAAGATTTTGTTATTTCTGCGGTAATGACATAGAAGATGAATTTCATTTTATAATCACATGCAAAAAATATTCTGACCTGAGAAACAAATTCATACCAAAATATTATGTGAAAAATCCGAGCATGTACAAATTTATTGATTTATTAAGTTCTAAAAAGAAAAAAGTCTTGTTAAATTTGGGAAATTTTATAGCACAAGCATTTAAACGCAGGGATTTAAATCAACCGAATCTTCAGACATAATTATAAAAATGTTATCTTGTTAGTAATATTACCTTATTTCTTTTCATTCTCCATGTTTTGTTAATGCAGTCCAAAGATGTAGTTTTATCATTGTATGACACTTTGCTACTAAATAATGTTAACTTTGATGATTACGTGATGTTTAATTATATTTGAATGTATGTATTTTGTGACCATGTGCATTTTGTACACGTCTTATATGAATAAACTATCTATCTATCTATCCTAATATGTTAAGGTATTACCGTTTTGTTTCATTTTCATGTGAATAAAGGGAGGTAATTAGACATTTTTGTTTTCCAAAAATGTCTTAGTCAAGATTTTCAATAAGAAATGAATGCATATAATTATAACATATAATGTTGACAAATTTTTGCAGTACATATTTCACATAATCTTTGATGTTTGAAAATTGCTTTAAAGGCATAATTTTATTCATATATAATTACAGCATACAGGATATTTAACTTAAACACCACATGTCTTCAACGAAGTAATTGGTTTCCTTTATATGAACGCATGGATAAATACTTCAATTTGACAGTTTTTAAAGTGACCTGTACTGTTTTTACATTTGATGTTCGTTTATTTGCAATTGTCATTATTACATATTCAGGTCATATTTTTAATCAATAATGTTTAAAATTATAAAAAAAAAGAATATAATTGGAAAAGCGAAATGACAACGATACCAAATCCCCTCTAAACAATCTAAAAAGTGTATCAAACAGCTAAGGCTAAACGATCCTCCGATATTTGAGGGTGATCGAATGCTTGATAAGCGCAAGTGCTTTTGATAAATATTTAACCTTGTTTCCTTTACCTACATTTTTGATTTGTTTTAGGCAAGAAAATATCGCAAATATTATATTCAAAAGCGCATCGTTTAGTTTTTGATAAAAAAACACATATAACAGAGTGACTAATATCAAACGCCCGGCTAGCTCAGTCGGTAGAGCATCAGACTTTTATGGCTGAAGAACCTCTGATATCTGAGGGTCGTGGGTTCGAGTCCCCCGTTGGGCGTATATATTTTGATAAATATCTTTACGCGTTCGTTTTTTGTGTACGCACATTTACAGTTTTACACGAGACCTTTCTTCTTATCTCATTTGATGTTCGTAGTAATGTCAGATTAAAAGCGAATTGATAACGCTTAAAAACCTCATAGGGAATCAAAGTTTTTTAACAGCTAAGGCTAAAAGATTCTCTGATATCTGATGAGCGATATTATATTTGAAAACGCACTGTTTATTTTTGTTATAAACACATATTAAATTATGTTATAGTTAAGTGATAGCAACATCAAACGCCCGGCTATTTCAGTCAGTAGCGCATCAGACTTTTAAGACTGAAGAACCTCTGATATCTGAGGGTTGTGGGTTTGAGTCCCCCGTTGGAGATATATATTTTTATAAATATCTCTTTACGTTCGATTTAAACTGTTTCCTATTTTACTCATCGTTTAAAATATTTCAAACCTATTTACCCCGGATATGGAAATAATAGGAAAATAACACAAGAATCTGTGAAATCGGCCGGTATGAGGATGGGTTTTTGGCAGCTATTTGTTAACTAAAAATATCACTTGCCTTCAACGAAGTAAACGCATTGATAATAAGTTAAGACGGACCTGTGTTGTTATTACATTTGATGTTCGTTTTATTATGTCAGTTTTAAAAGCAAATTGATAACGATATCAAACACAAACTTATCAAACTGGAAAGGGTATCAAGCAGCTGAAGGAAAGATCCTCTGATATCTGAGGGTCGAAGGTGTGATAAGCTAAATGTTATACCTCGTTTCCTTTACTTATTTTTTTAGCAAGAATATATCGCGATATTGCATATAGTTGAAAACGTATTTGTTAACTTTTTTGATAAACACATAATAAATTTTGTTATAGTAAAGCAATAGAGCAACATACTTTTAAGGTTGAAGAACCTCTGATATCTGAGGGTCGTGGGTTCGAGTCCCTCGTTGGGCGTAATTTTTTCAATGTAAAATTTCTAAAATATAATATATTCATGTTTACACATCATTTAAAAATTCAAACTATAGACTATAATGTAGGCGAAACGTATGTGAATTGATAGATCAATGTCGTGTTATGTATCAGTAACATGAAATAAAAATTGCTAAAAACAGTAGTCTTTTCCATTAAAGCCAGAAAGACAATTCCTTTATATACTTTTGATGACATTTATTTTTAAGTTGTTAACAAAACCATGAAACAACTATAATTTTTAATATAGGGAGGCACAATAATATGAGCCTGTAAAAACTCCAACTTACAATTTTGAAAAATTTGAATCAGAAAATTATGCCTTGTGCTTTGTTTTCGTTCTGTTAAAGGTTAATAGAAGAAATAAAATGTAGGTCTTATTAAATTAGAATTCAGTTATCAATTTATTAATTGTTACCAGATTATCAAAGCATATATTGTCCAGCATTTTGAAATTCCATGTTTATTTGGGAGTACAGTACAATAAAAAAATCGACCTACCTACCCACCTTGAAAATTCTGTGTCGGGTTACATTTTTTTAAGGATGGCCTAATAAATAGTATTTCTTATGTCATCTTAACTTGAATGTCAAAGATTGAATCAGACTGTTTTCAGAAAAAAAATGTTTTTATGAAACCAATATGTTTACTTTAACGCTCAAATGTTCATGACGTATATAGCTTAGTTCAAACATAAAGAAACTTCAAATTTTGAAGTATAATAATCATATGCTTATAAATGAAATATTCAATTAAATTTCACGTTTAATTACTAGTTGATGGAATGGAATAATACTATGTTAACATTCATTCAACTCATTTTCCTTGCTGAATTTTATTTATTGTGATGTCTGTCGCCGAGTGATTACGATCGTTGACTTCAAACTCCTAGCCTCGTACCGCTGTAATTGTGACCCACGTCTTCTGATTCTTTCGTGTGAGAATGCTCAAAAGAATCTAGCTTACTGGTCAGTGGTTCTGCTCAGGTGTTTGCTTATACCTGAAATAATGCTCAAAAGGTAACCTGAGGTATTCCTTCACCAGCGCCATAATACTTATACTGCGTTGTTGAGACGTAAACCTCAAAACAAACAAAGAAGATGTAAACAACATTTGAAACTTGACAGTTGATACTGATAGCATGATTATTAAAATCTTTATTTAAATGAAATCAAAGAATCAAATCGATTGTTGACATTTTTAATATCGACAAAAACGGTTGTAAAAAAGTAAGATAGGAGGATAAACACATTCCGTTATCGTCGATAAATCTAACATTATGATATAAATATAATTCATTGTTCACTTATACAATTTTAATGAAACAAATTGTGGCAATACAAGACAAATAGAACTTTTATTAGAATAGCATATAACGTAATAATTGAATTTAAAGACAAGAATAAGGTTCCATCTGTAATTACACAGATTTTGATATATTGCAAATGACGAACAAGCCTTAAAACATATAATGTAATGTTTGTTAATTTGAAATCTCTGTAGCATTCAACTACTTATTTCGTCAAACGATTACACATATAAGTACGATGTTGATATGGATACTTTTTTTGAAGGTCTGCGTCATTCTATTGGTGTCAGCCGTTCATATGATGTTTACAAATGTTGAAAATGTGATTGAATAAAATATAACGGATGATTTTCATTTTAGTAAAATAATATTTCAAGATGTTACTAAATGATACAATAAATGTTTTATTTCCTCCATTACGGTACAATTGTAGTTACAATTGTAAGAATTCATTCATTATCTGTTCAGGTTGTAACGGATCGTCAGAATTTTATTAAAATGTTTAGTATATAAATTACAGTCTCCCTTGATTTGAATAAGTCACGGCTTAAAAAATGGCTTTAAATTACAAAACTATGTTTCGGAGTCATGTTTTATAATAAACATACTATTCTTGTTACACAAATCATAAGAGCATCGATGCAAGCCTTTGAAATTGTTGTCAACACTTTCTACTGGAATTTAATATAATTTACTTGAACAATGTATCTATCCTAATGTCTTTGAAGTGAGACTTGTACTTACTATACATTTCCGATATCTAGAGTAATCATTTTCTTTTTTGCTGAAAGGTTGTCTCTTAAATCATCAATAAATGTTATAAAATGTGTGTTCCAAATTGCTTTTTTATTAAAAACACGGGATAATATGGTGATAAACATCTCGCTTAGATCATAAGATATTATGTAAATATATTCTCTTACAATAAGAAATGATTCAATAAATAACAAAAAATATTCCAGAATGTTTATATCTTGAAACGAATAGCATATAGATCATGACGTTAAAACAGACATGTACGGGTTTGACTTTGGATTATATTGCTTTTTTAATTAACGAATACTGCCATGGTATTCGCAAATGTTACATTTACTTCAATAGTGTAAACAGGACTGATAGACAAATTAACTAAAATGTAACTCTGTCCTTTTGAACTTCAGTGTCATAACACCTGAAGACGAATAACGGAAGACTGTTACCAGTAGATACACCTGTGTACAATGATAATAACATACAAGTACAATTAAAATGGTGTGTTTTATCTAATTACGAAGCCGTCGCTCTATACTGGATATTACACTTTACGGATTAATCAGACGGAAAGCAATGCAATCCGTTTGTCACATTCGGTAAAGTAAATAAATATACAGAAACAAACGTTATTTATTGTGTTTTTCTTCAGACAATTGTCGTGAACGTGGGTTTCAAAAGATCAATAAAGTTTACAACAACGAGCAGCTACAAAATCAACTTTGTACAAGAACGTACCAAATTCACAAAGCTGTAATGATTCTCCCTGAACATTCGAAAAATACCGTTTATTAGAATATTTTTGGTGTTTTCTGGTAATTTAGGTTCATTTAACTTCAACTGTTTTTATTTGGCAGTTCAAGTTTTCTGTTTGCAAAAGAAGCATTCAAACTTGAAAGGAATTTAAGACAAAAAAGCTAATATGTCATGAATTTGATATTGGATTAATCACGCTGTTTGAAGTAAAATTGATCATTGAAACACTGAATTTAAAGAACTCTACAGGATTAGATGAAATTGGACCAAACATCATCAAAAATTGTGGAGATAATATAATATAATGATTGCATCAAGTTATTATCTCTGTCCCTATATGCATGTTTTGTTGTTGTTGTTGATGATTTTCTATTTTAGAAGGACGCCTAATTTGAAATAAGATACATGTGATTGCTGCTGTAATGTGTTACCTTTTCTAAATAAATATAATTTTTATTATTTCATTTCCAATCAAATTTCTGTGGATGATTATTTTATTATGGCAAAGGGTCATCCAGAACAGTACAATTTAGATTATAAAAGTACAAGTGTTTCTAGATTTAAAGTGCTTTGAACTAAAGAATTCTTCAATCAATCTGGTACAATTGAGAGTAAACCTGTATGGTTTCATTAATTTCGTATATGGCTTTCGTTAACTTTCTTAATTGTTCTTTGATTTTGAAAAGATAGACACAAATATTTTCGAATGCTTAAGTCCTTAGAAGCATACACATTTTGTTTATTTACAACTAATCAAATGCGTCGCTGTCTAGAAAATTTTAAGCAACAAAGTTAACATAATTGATATGATTTCAAAATACGAACATATGCTTTGTTTTGGTTTAGTAAATCTCTAATTAATTAAGTCGTTAATGTGTCAATAAGGAATCACAAAAATTGTAAAAAAAACTAGTAAGCCTTAGTATATTAATAAAATTGTAATAAGTGAATATCACATGACAGTTAATAAAGCTAATATGAATTGAATTTTAATACATTTTATCTAGCCAGATATCTGGTGACTAGTTCTCAGCTCTTTTTCAAATAATTGATATAATAGATAAACGCCATACAAAGGGTACCGTTAATAAGATTACTGCCAAGTTATATAAGTTAGATCAACGAGTCAGAGAAATGGAAAATATATCAAACTAGAACTCCGTGAGTCGGATGCGTCGCCTTGTGAACAATATAGTTTAGGAGAAATGGCCAGGGCAAAATGAAATATGAAAATAAACAAAGGGCAATTACTCAAAAAAATAATAAATGCAGAGCAGCAGTTTCTGTGCACTGCACTTCTTGTCAATAAGATCTATCATCCTATGAAGTTTCAAGTCTATAGCTTTTGTAATTAATGAAAAATGGCCTGGACAAAAATAAAGCATGAAAATTAATAAAGGGTAATCACTCAAAAATAAGAAGTGCACAGTACCAGTTTTTGTACACTGCACTTTTTCTTTTTCTTAATGAGATCTATCATCCTATGAAGTTTATAGACCATAGCTTTTATACTTTAGGAAAAATGGCCTGGACAAAAATATAGTATGAAAATTAACAAAGGGCAATAACTCAAAAAATAAGAAATGCAGAGTACCAGTTCTTGTACACTGCACTTTTTTTAATGAGATCTTTCATCCTATGAAGTTTCATGTCAATAGCTTTTATATTTAGGGAGAAATGGCCCGGACAAAAATAAAGTATGAAAATTAACAAAGGGCAATAACTCAAAAATTAAGAAGTGTAGAGTACCGGTTCTTGTGCACTGAACATCGGGCATTATTAGAAGCATGCATACTATGTTTGAAGTCAATTCGACTTATTATGACTGACTTATGCTCCGGACAAGCTTAAAAACCCGCCGACACCGACGCCAACACCGCCGACGCCGCCGACAAAAGTAACCCCTATATGTCGCCTTTTTCAAGGCGACCCAAAAAAAATTAGAGTTAAGTATAAATTCTTTAAAGTGTAACGTTATCTACATTGTCAGTTCACAAGAGGACATCTGTTATTCAATACTAATTATAATGGTAAAGACCATACCAGATATAGGCTTCACATAGGAAAATGCACAAAATTCACTCATAATCGTACTTACAAATTAACTAAACAAGAATGTTGCTTCAAACTGAAATGTTAATATACATGTAGTGCAAGTAAACCAAGCCTAGTGCCTAGTCTAAGGCATGATTGGTGCATAGTATGAATATGTGTAGGTACGATTTACACGATACGCCAAAATAAAACTTGTTTTGAGGCTACTTCGGTATAACTTTCATAACTGAAGGAATTCGATCCACAATTCTTTCTAAGCAATACCTTTGATAAATTTAAATCTATAAGACATTTAATTCGTAATGCTTCTATGTGTGTGAAACTGGAGAGTTTATATAAAATATAACTCCGAGAAATATTTTCTATTATCTATAATTGAAATTGGGTTACCAGATATGTAAAGTTCCGTACTGTTATTATGCTTCCTAATCTGACAAAAAAACTTGATTTGACTTCGGAGAGTGAATCAATTTTATTTAACCAATGCTGTTCAAATAAGGTAAATTATTACTTTTGCAAATAGACTTAACAATTATCATCTAATTCAAAACCTGAAAAGGGAGAACAAACTGATTAATTAGATAAGTTTAATATATCATCCGGAAAAGGAATAATATATTAAGACATGTAAAAAAGAATCAATTAACAAATCCAATTTCATCAATGAATTATTTTATCTGACGAAGGGCGGAAAACGGGAATGTCCTTGCGTTTATTATCTGCTGGGTCTGCTGTAATATATGGTCATTAATTTGCTACGTTTAATTGCTTTACGAGCCATGTTTAAATTATAAAACGAATACTTTTTTATTCTTTAGTTATTTTATGACAATAATGACTTTCTATTTCATCTATTCCAAAAAGGAAATAAGATTAAATGAGGAATAATTGTTTTATCTTAAAAAGTATAGACCGCTACGCGTATTGGTCTCAAGCAAGTACAGAGTATAATCACAGTTCACAGTATAATCACTTATAATTTGTATTTAAGACATAAATAGTTTCTAGAGCAAGTGAACATACAAATTAATCACTTTTCAAGATTTTTATTTCTTTAATGTTTGTTTGTAAATGTTTAAGAAGTAACCGTAACGGTTGCAAATATTGCAATTTTAACAGTGTGATTCTCTGGACAAAAATATTTCAATTGGAAAATTTAAAAATCGATGAAACAAAGTTTAATTCTGCCTGTCACACGAAATGGTAGTTGCGGCAAAATTATGTATACGTCGGTTACAAACAACTTTCATATCAAGCATATTTTTACTGCTTAATTAAATTGTTGTAACATAACATTGTTTCTATTTTAATCTAGCAATCTATTAGTACTCTGGTGATTTTCCTAAAATGCCCGTTTGTGCCAATTGACACCTAAGGTCTTCCTCTACCAGTTAATCCTAAAAAAAAACAAATACTGAGTTGTATTTGGTTCGTTCATTGAATGCCGCCCTTCCTGTTTGTTTTCATATCTGGTGCAGTGTTCGTGCGACGTAAAATCAAACTATAAATTGATGGAGAAAATATATTTTATTAGCGTTTTACATAAATGAATAATAAGATAAAAATTTACAAATGCACTTTCACTTTGATTTAACAACCTTTAGAGTGAAGCATTTATAATGAAACATCGTTGTCATTGTGACAGTAACTTTGCAGACATATCAATGCACGTGTTATAGCTTAATGCTTTTAGGACAGCAAGAATAATATTGCTGTTCAACTCATTAAACATTAAACAAATATCACTGACATTAAATTTAGTTATGGCAATTTTCCTAGAGAGTTATTAAACTCCCTTTAAGAAATTTAGCTCCCATGATAGTTGTTGACACCGAAACATCGGAAAAGAAACAACAATATATGTTGACGAGGAAATATCATTTTCATTATCTTCATTGATCTTTGTGGTTTTGTATTCATATGTTCAAAGTCCTAACAGTCATTTATATTCCTTTTAATTATTGATTTTAACATCCATGCTTTGCTATTAAATTCTTTTATGTTTTCGTATCTTGTATTTTGCAAAACATTTGAAGGAAAAGGTTCTTGGAATGTTTGCCAAGAAATATAAAATCCGTAGTAAAAGCATCTAATTTGTTTCTGTATACTGTGTTTGAATTATGTTTCTCTCAATCATTGCATCAATAAACGGAAGCAAGATGCCGTTTGTCCTTTTGAATTCTTTTGTTTGACGAAATTATATTTATGTCTTACTTTTTAAACTTTATAATAAAACGGTTCACATACTTTTTAGATATTACCTTTTCACATTCTTATTTCGTGACAATTCGTTGTCGTCGGGTTAATTGCTTTTAATTAATCGGACAACATCTTAAATCTCGTTACAATCCGCCAGTATCTTGTCTCATATAATTGATTCTAACATTTAATGATTAGCTTTACAAATGCCCTTAGAGAAGTTCATAAACTTTTAAGCTCACACAGCTGAAGATGTCATTAGGTGATAAAATATATGCTTATTAATTTCACGGTTTTCATCCTACTGTCTATATTTGTAACGGGTGTAAACAAATGATTCCATAAGAGATTTTACAATGCCAACGCATATATCATGCACATTTACATACAGACAAGGCGTGTTAAAGCTGAAAATTGTTTAATTCTGAGTTTCTGACCTTATAATATTCTTTAGGGATTCTTATTTCTCTCTATTTTATAAAACGCTTTGTTTTTTAAACTCATGAGATTAGTCTGCAATTCTGTTACCTATCGGCGGTGTTTATATTTTTGAAGTAATTTGAATGTTTCAGAATACACGGATTTTAACGCACGCTTTGAAAAAGCACACGAACGAACACGCTTAATTGACATGGTTTGAACAAACGTTTTATTATAAAAAAAAAAAAACACACACACACAGACGTACGTTAAGCCGTGAACGCTGAATAACAAACGGTAATGCTGAAATACAGAATCGTGTTATAATAGTTAGGTTATGTTGTTCTATTAAGGAATGGTTTGATTTTTTAATGATTTTGTGGTGAAACATGAAATACCGATTTTATATTTTCCTGAAATAGATTCAACAATTTGATCTGAAATTTTGTTTTTATTTTCTTCGGTGCATTATAAAACCGGCCGTTAATTATGATCGTAAACAAATAAGGAAATAATGTTTAACTGTAACGCACTATTTTATACCCTAATAAAATTGCAAAAACATTTTCATAGCACATGTGTGAATAGATCTCTGATTAAGGTAAGTATGTAGGAGCATATTTGTCTTACGAAACAGATGCGGTCGCATTTGACCCACATGCAGAGTGAAAAATGCGTATCCAATAATTTGTCCGCCAATACGCAACAAGGTCAGATGGCTCTCTTCTTTTATGAAACTCAGGCTTTTGAGAAGCACAGTAACGAAGCGATGTGCGGTATTTTACAGAGAGAAACGAGAAGCGAAATTCCGACAAAGCACGAAGCGTGGCACGATATTTTACCGTGAAATCTCGTGAAATGGAATACTTCGACATTGCGATATATCGTGTTATAATATCGTGACTCGCTTCGTGTCTCGTCTGAATGTCGCGTCATGCCCGATTCTACGAGGCCCGATATTCCATATTTATGGCATTACCCGGAACTCATGCATGTTTTAAGTTGTTTTTCAATGGCGGATGTGAAAGCAGCAATTAAGTATTTCTGAGGACAGAGATCATTAGGGGGCCTCCGTGGCCAAGTGATTTAAAAAAAAACAATTGCCCTCAACTGCTGTAGGTTCGACACTCACTCAGGGCGTCAAACTGTACTGGAAGCCCGTCCGGAGTCCGGAGTCCAAATGCGGTAAACCACGCGTGCACACGTAGTTGATATCGAGTCCTGCAACATTTTCAATTTTCTCGTGTTTGGCTTTTTCAGGGATTCTGTTTTCTTTATTTTCAAAAGTACAATAATGAAATTTTTAGACATTCTGTTTTTATTTTAAGAAAATGAATTTGAACTAAGTCTAGTTAAATGCGGTCCGTCTAGCATTTATCAATTTAAATTTGTTATTTGCTGTTTCCTGGAAAACACTCGTCATCTTTTACATATGGTTGCTGATTTGGAACACATTTGTGCGTCATGTTGCTGCTACCTAAAGATCGACAAAGCGTTAAACGGCGCGTTGACGCAATATCGTCTTTTCGTCATGTCGATTTCGATGCAGGCCAAACGGTGCGTTGTCGTGCGGCGTGTTGTCGCTATGTCAAATCGTCGCTCGGCTCAAATAAATAAGTTTCCCTCCTTTCACCCTTATGTCCGCTCTAGGTTTATTCGAGTGTGTCGGGGGCCGCGTCCTGTGAACGTTGCCTTTGCCTTGTTGATCTTTATTCTTGTTTTCTTTTTTGGCTATTTGTATATATATATATATATATATATATATATATATATATATATATATATATATATATATATATATATATATATATATATATATATATATATATGAGCCGCATCACGTCAAAACCAACATAATGGGTTTGCGACCAGCATGGATCCAGACCAGCCTGCGCATCGGCGCAGTCTGATCAGGATCCATGCTGTTCGTTACTCAGTTTCTCTACTTGTTTTGTTTTGTTTTGTTTGTTTGTTTGTTTCATTTTACGCCTTTTTCCGACAGTATTTCAGTCATATAGGCGGGTAGTTTCTTATCCATCGTTCCTGTGAGTTATACCAGTACTAGACTACCTTCCTCCGCACTAAACTACCAAAGCATCTCCCGGGGTTCTCTACTTGTAATAGGGTTTGTAAGCGAACAGCATGAATAGGGTTTGTAAGCGGACAGCATGAATCCTGATCAGACTGCGCGGATGCGCAGGCTGGTCTGGATCCATGCTGGTCGCAAACGCATTACGTTGGGTTTTGTCGTGACGCGGCTCATATAGTGAAGAAAAGGCGAAAATGATAGAGGTTGTGTTGTCACTATCGACAACACAACGCGCAAAGTGTACCAAATTAGCGACCATATTTACATATTTATCTCTTTTACATAAATGATAACAATTCATTTGAAATGGAAATGATTTAAATGCTGAACAATCAAAATGGTAAGTTACAGAGGATGTTTTTTAGTTGTCCAGCACCTTGTTCGCTTACATAACTATTTTGAATTAACTATTAGCTCTATAAGGCTTCTGAAAGATAATATGTGTCGCCACTTATCCAATAAACAATAGTTTAATGCATGATATTTCCATCAATCACAAGCACAATATACGTTGTTGCAGATTCAGAAATAAGGTAAGTTATTTTCTTTACCATGCGCCTGTGCATACATTGCATTTTCACTTTTTGAAACTTTGTTCTAATTACTCTAGAGGGTTATTCATCAAGATCGTAAACTCCAAGTAACAAGCAATAGAATGTTTAACATCTACGTTCAACTGCAGAAGTTTTCTATAGAATTTAGATCTTTCTAAGCATACCTTTAGATTAGTTCAAAACTTCAGCTACGAGATAAATGACTGCAAAACGCTAACTGCAATTGCTGACTAGCATCGTCTAGTTTCAACGTATCTTACTTAGAAGAGTTGCATTCACACATTATTTATTTATTTATTTATTTCGAATCCCGACTGGGACTTTGGGACTGTGTCGATGTGACGTGAAACCCAATAAAACGAAAAACAAACAAACAAAATTTATTTATTTATTCATTTTGTAACATGAAGTCTTTCTTGATAAAGATACTATGAATGTGATGGTTTTACCCCGCTAATTTTGTCAGAATAAACAAAGTCAGTTTCAATATTTTTTTTTTCTATTTTTTTTTTCAAATGTTTTTCACTATTGTTTTAAATCAGGTGTTTCTCCTACATTAAGGAACTTATATATTATTCTCGGAACATATTCATTTTTGTTTCATATAATCTGACAATAACAAACACTAAAATATTTGTAAGGAGTTATAAAATGAAAAGTATGTGTTTATCTTTACTGTATATTACAGGCTCTGTGTGGTATATATTAAAATTGACAAGTTGTAATAGAAACTTCCCAATATTTTTGGTCATGATCTACTGTTTTTGTTTTTAAGCAAAACTTCACGAACTTCTTTCAGCCTGTTAGGTTGAATAGGCAGAGCATCAGACTAGCAATTCAGGTGTAACAGATTCGATCCTCGGAAGTGGAGTAATTCTCCGTGATATCGGAAATCGACACTTGAGTTGTATGGTCATTTATCTTCACAGTCAATGCTGTTTCGGAATTTTTTTAAGAAATTATTAGTTTATCACTTAGTCTTACAAATGTGAGAACAAACTGTCCTTGCTGTGTACAAAAATTGTTCAGATTGTTTTCAAAATGTGCTTCTGGGGTGTAAAAGGGGCTTTACTTTGACCTTTTGACCTATTTCTCAGGTGAGCGATCCATGACCTTTTTTGTTTTATCTTTTTCTTTTCTTTTTTATATAAATAACTGAGTACGTATATGTCGACAAAACCTGATGCTTGTATCACTTTGTGTTATTCTTATATAATGCTTTATGTAGCTATTATTGTATGTAGTGTAAAGCAATTGTACGTACTCATAGTATTATTTTACAAACAATACCTGTGTTATAACATAAGACTAAATAGCAGTATTTTTAAGATTCTTGAGAAAAAGTCAACTTCCTTTCGGATAATTGAAAATGATTGGTATCAGCAATAATTCAAATTCAATGAAGGTGAAGAAAACAGTATATTGATAGTTGCGTCAAAACATCAAATTCAGTGCAATATATACTCGACCTACATTTTGTTGTACAATATTTAAATAATCAGTAAATATGTGTGACAAAACAAATATACTTTTAAATAAAGAATGTAAAAATTAACACGAAGGTACAGAAAACATATCTATGGTCAATGCTTTTTTTAATTGTGCTTTCTTCACTATACATTATTATCACTTATGTTTAACATCCTCATCTGGCTAAATATGAAAAATAAAATAAAAATCTTTGTATTCAAATGTGTTTATACATCTCAATAATAATGAAATGATTAAATGATATCGTCTTTAATAATAATTACATTCATTCAAGGTCGCAAAATAAAGATCAGGATTGTTGTAATGGTGCCCGCAGTTTGAACAATGTTTTTATTCTAACGAACACCGTGGTATATCGAATCACATTTATAATACATAACAAATTGTTGTGTATTACTCTTTGATACTTTTATAGGAAACAATTAACATGTTTTATGTGAAAATTAAATAATATACAGCTTTCTATAATAGATTTCATCACGATATCGTGAAATCTAAAGAGCTTAGGTAAGAGGACAACTTCTATAAACATCAGCATAATTGTCTAGTTGTTTTTCTTTTCCAAAAACAAATGTACATGGTTCATGCTGCATATTACATAATAAATAGTTAAAAACATAACACATTGTAGTAATAAACAAAAATACTATTTACTATATTGAATCAATGCAACAGTACATCTTCTGTGTGGTACAATATAAAATTTGACAATACATTTATTGATTCAAAATAACGATTTTTTAATGAGATTAATATGATTTAATTTAATTTACATTTTTACATTATATGTATTTGATTTTGATAATAACGAAGTAATAATCAAGATTCATTCAATTGATATTTACTTTATTACAGCTCAGTTGTAAGTTTTATAACCTATTTAAGGTTTCTAGTTTGACTTTAAATGGACAAAATCGCGTAAATTTCGTGCATGAATATTTATTTCATTATCATATTACATGTCGTTAAAATGGCGACCACTGGTATATTTGTCCTTTTTCCGAAAGCAAGTAAGCATTCTTTTTTCCGAAAGCAAGAAAGCATAAACAATCAGTATAAAATTGGCATGCCAATCGAATCTATGGTATACGATGCAACAGAAAACAAAATGCACATTTAGTAACATGTTGCAGACGACCATGAGCAGAGTTGGCCAAAAGGTCAGCTTGTGTCTTCTCGTGATGAGTGATCCCTCGGAAGCATTAATCACAACAAAATTACATGAAAATTGCAGACTCATCTGTATATGAAGGATAATGAATAAATGCAACATCCCTCACGCCCTATTTCTGGCATCAATGATCCCGAAGGATCGGTTTTAGACCCGCCACACCTCACTATTAGTAGCGGTACTCAACTATCAACACTTTATAGTGCTGGCATCAATGATCCCGAAGGTCCATAAAAATATAACAACAATGAAGTGAAGAACGGGGCAACCTTTTACAGCTGCAACACATTTTTGTTGTTTGTCCGGCGGTCAGTCTACGTTCTCAGCTTTTCTTGGCAACTAACATGTAATAACCAATTTCTTTATAATTGGCGTGATATCGTAACCTACCCAGCGGTAAAATCCATGTATCAGCAGTGAAAGACAAATGCCTTATATGTACAT
The DNA here is from genome assembly GCF_026571515.1 of Ruditapes philippinarum. NCBI lineage: Eukaryota > Metazoa > Mollusca > Bivalvia > Venerida > Veneridae > Ruditapes > Ruditapes philippinarum. The sequence continues at coordinate 61,847 of NW_026861264.1, forward strand.
AATTACATATTCATCGTTTACTTAAATTTTAACTAATAATCTTCCTAAAGAGTACATTTAAGTTCATATAAATGATATTCAAGATTAACAATTTTAATACAATATTTCATGACAACTTAGTTTGTTAACTTAAAGATCAAATCGGTTGTTTCGAAAGGACAATGTCAAGCCACAAATGAATTTATGTATAGCACCAAACGTACCAACGATAACACACAGAGCAGAAATGGTTATTATAACAGTGCTCCTTTGTACAAACGTGTTATAACCGCTGACATGTATTTAAAGAATAAACCTCCTCTTCATCAAGCAGACATATCAATACATATACACATTACTCTTTTTTTACACAATTTAAGCAGTAATTGTGTGCCCCAAAGAAACAAATATGACTGTTGTTCGATATAGATGCGACTATGAAAATTGAAGTAATATGTGAACTACAGCTTCTAGCCGTAACCGTTGGCGATCAATTAACAGTTAATGTAGCACACTTCAAATATGTTGTTCAAATTAACAAGAATTTACAACGATATAATTTTGCAATTAAGGCTTAATTTTGTCACGCTTTTATGATACTGCAAATCATTGTTTGCTCTTCTGTGTGTTAAATATTATCAAAATTATCGTTGTATGTTTTTGTTGTTGAATATTCTGTTGTTTAGTTGTTTCTCTTTTCAATTTCCTCGTTTAAGCAGCCAGTTAAGTTTTATATAATTCCCCTGACACAATACTGGCATCACTCGTTATGTTTATTCAACATTATTGCAATCGTCTAGAGTAATAAAAAATAAATCAGACAAAATTAAGTAAAATAACATGTGACAAACTAAAGTACATCCCACGTTTAAGTTAAAATCACCCACAAAAAATAATCCAAATTATTAAATCGACTTTAAGATATTATTCTACATGTATTTTGGTTGAAATAACCTTTTACTGTATTAACAAAACTAATGTTTCGTGTATATGTGTAGCCTTTGCACTGAAAGAAATGCTTTAAGTAAAATTGTACTTAATCCTTAACATTTAAATATAAAAAATACACGATACATTTATATATTTACGTTTACTTTTTAGAGGCTTCCAGATAGAAAGAAATGTTTATCAAAATGCTGGAGGCAGAATGCTACTTTTAATGAACCCATCAATTGAAACTTCTTGCTTATTTAAATATGATCGGAATTTACATCGATGTTAATGAAAAAAAGGAATTAATAACACTGGTTCGTTTAACGGAAACAGGACTTGCGATTCTGTTAAGTATGTAGTTGCGAAAAAAAAAATATTCCGAAAATCATATCATTAAATGTAGTGTTAACACTTTGATTAATTAATATTCAAATTAGGTTTAAATCCCTTAAACTTTATTTTTTCGGATCTGACGAAAACTTATCTCTTCTTTTTTTGTTTGAATTATCATTCTTTAACTTCCTTGCTATATCTTTTCGATCAAATTTCCTGTATTCAAGGAATAAAACAAAAACGTTTATAGGACCGTTGGGACTGTACAATAAAAACGACATCAATAATTGAACGAAAATCTGTTGTTTTCCTTAAATATGTTTCCACATTAGTGTTGTATTTCTCTACTGACTCTACCAGCCACTAATTGATAGCTGGCACTAATTTCCTGATGCAAAACAATACCACTTTCTTTTCGAAGTGAATTATTGTTAACGTCTTTCAATAGATCCATATTTACCAATCTAATGTGAAACACATTACCTCTGGTGGTAACCAACAGAGGTTGTTTCTTAGAAAGTGTATTAATCTTTACTTATATTGCAAATCTATATCTGGCAATATTGGGGCAAATGCGCTTTCTTTTCTTTCAAATTTGAGTAGTCCTAGTATGTTCGTGCGGAGTAACACAAGCAACATACATACAGACAATAAAAGAAGGGTTTTTCCTTGTTTGTTTACCGCTACTCTGATACAATTGTTTCTTAAAAAGGCATTCATTAAACTTCACTTAAACATACAAAGAATCAAATTTCTGCTCATTTCGTTTTTTACGTGTAAAGGCAAGCATTTTACTTTTACTTCATTTTATATAAGAAGCTCCTGTAGTATAAATGTATAATTGACACTTATCTGTCTTACACAAGATGTTTCCGCAATAAATAGATTAATTTTTATTTTTACCGAAGGTAGGAGCACTGAAATATCCTTCTTAAATATATATTTCTGTGAAAATATTTTTAAGATATAAAGCAGAATTATTAAAGACTCGTCTTAGCACACACTGTATAGTCTTCATTTTGTTTATTAAAGTTGTTTCAAGAACATTACTTTTTAAAATTAATTAAACATCAATATGTTGCAATTGTGCGTTTCTTTTCCTTAGTAGAACCAGTGTCAGCAATCTTGATATGATAAAATTGTTTTTCATTGCTTTCTGCGGCATCACCCTTTGCAAA